>NC_069736.1:4212432-4487432 GCF_027358585.1 Pangasianodon hypophthalmus | reverse complement strand
TTAAAAAAAAGAAACAAACCTTTTGTAATTTAAAAGGTTTGACAGGTTCGATTATTTAGCTATCAATAATACAATTGTAGAAAATAGAGAAGAAAGTAGTAGTAGATAATATCAGTTACAATAGAAAATACCATTATGCTTAATTAAACTCTGCTGCCATCTGCTGGCTAAGTACAAAAACTCATCTTTACTTGATACTGATCTTGTATTAAAAATGGAAGGAGTGGGATCACTACATTGCTAGCAGCACATTACATTGTCGGAGGATTTAAACAGGTTTAGTAGCAAGAAAATGGATAACAGCATGCTCCCTGATCCACAGTGTAGCAGCTTTAAAAAAAAAAAAAAAAAAAAAAAAAAAAAACACACACACCTTAAGGAAGAGGGCTAGATAGGCCTGCGCCAGGTCGAAGTCTTGCTTCAGCCTTAGCATGCTGCTGATCATCCTGAGGAAGCTCTGCATGACACTAACATGTCCACCCATATCCGGTGCCAAGCCTCGCAGCTCTGTGTCAATAGCAGAAGGGCCCAACTCCTTCAGGTACCTCACCGCTGCCTCATCTGTAACAGGTGAAACAAAATAAAAACGCCATTAGCAAGATATAGGAAGACTTCGGAAACATTTTTTAGTTGGTTATGTGTGCAGAATTAAGGCAGAATCCTAGTGGAAGTTATTGGCCTTACAGAGATTGCTGTCTAGTGCTTCTTCAAGCTGGAGGTAGAAATTAGACTTTTGGGCCAGAACTCCAATGTTGAACACCTTGGACTATGAAAGAGAACGATGATTAGTGGGTGGGTGATAAGTGATGAGTAAGGATTATAACACTTGAGGCATGATGTTATAGGAAAATAATCAACAGCGGGATGTGTTGGGAAGTTGATTACTTCCCTATAACAGCACGTCCCAAAGTGTTTTATTTCTATTAATCCAGAATAATTTGCCAACAGTTACACTTGGAAATTAAAGAACATGTCATATATTTTATCCATTTCCAGTTACATTTAATGTTATAACAGCTATAAACACTCTTTCCCTAATCAGCTTCTACTTTATCTCTCTGAAAGTTAATAAGACCAAAAAAGACACAGCTTGTCTTACCAAGAAACAGCAATATCTGAAAGATAAATGTTCTGAAGACTTTCCCACCTACAGACTGTTACAAAGTGTAACAAACTCTCCTTCCATAAATGTTAAATAAATGTCTCCTGACAGAAAGCTTAGGAAGTTTATTATTAGTCTTAGTTTATGTAGAGCGTCCACTGTACAAGTTCCTGTGAATTAGCTGTTACTTAGAACGAGTGTATTAATATTAAAATGAATAAACACCTTCAAAACAATTCGATTTTCAACAGCCTAATAACTGAATAACACCTTTTTCAAAGGTAAGTGGTAAGGAAAGTGATGATCCGGGCATTTTAAGAGTGCAGTAGTTGTGTGGTCACCTGTTCTTCCGATGACGTATCAGGAAGTGCGAACTGAGGTACGAGTCCAGGAACAGTGGGGATGAAAAAGGGGGCTGCTTTGGGCACTTTAGGGGGTTCTTTTGGCTTGTTTCTTTTCTGTGGCAGCAAAAGTGTGTGTTAATTGTGACAAAAAAAAATCAAGACAATCAGGAGAAGAATTTTTTCCAGTGCACACACCTTAATAATGTCCAGATTGAGAAGATTCTTCCAGCGTGAATCCGGCAGCAAAGAGAGAGTGACAAGCTGTTCATCCAGCTGTGCAGGAGACACGTACTCGTCCATTTCCGAGCTCTCTGGTTCCAAGACCTCCTCTTCGTCATCTGTTCATGCAAGCCACGAGTTTGATCTCAGCATGTGTAATGATAATGCGGAAGTTTCTCTGTTGTGTGCAGATACAGAGAAAACACTCACCTTTGCTTGGGCAGGTGCCAGGCAACATGACCACTGTAGGTTCATAGTCTGCAGGTAGAGGGCGCAATGACACCAAACTACACAGTGTGGTGTTGGACCTGGAACACAAAGTTGCTGAGGTTTAAAGATCATTTAGAGAGAACCAGAAATCTTACAACCCTAAGTCTTTCAAAGATATTAAAATGCACACATTAGCACAGCCTTAAGGTGATCCTCAGGTATCCATGCCGGGCCCTTAAATGTTTACTTTTATAGATTGTTTAGTTTACTATTTAACAGCAACAGCAGCAACTATGGTCACGTTATTAATATGATTAAGTGTTTAAATTTAATTGGCTGTAGTGCATCAATACACAAGTAAGCTATCTAGCTTATCATTAACAGTAGTCTGTCATGTTGTAAACATGGAGATTGAATTTGCCTCAGTGATGTCTGTCACAGTTAATCCGAAATTTTTGTATGCTATATACAAATTCTGTTGTGTGTTCCGAGATGCTTTTCTGCTCACCACGCTTGTAAAGAGTAGTAATTTGAGTTTGGCTGATTGGATAATTGCATGGACAAGCGGGGTACAGGTGTTCTTATTAAAGTGGCTGGTGAGCATGTATAACGGATATAAAAAGTCTACACAGCCCTGTTAAAATGGAGGGTTTTGTGATGTAAAAAAAGAAACCAAGATAAATCATGTCAGAACTTTCTCCACCCTCAATGTGAAACTACAACATATAAAAATTAAGTGAAAAACAATCAAACATTTTAGGGAAAGATAAGAAAAAGGAAAAAAAAAAAAGTTACAATAACAATAATCTCTCATATTCTTCACATCTCTAGGCTACGCGGTAGGGAGGTTAGACAGAAGCCCTTTCTCACAAAAAACATCCAAGCCCAACTAAATCACCCCAAACCATGTGGCAAAATGTGCTGATGAGATGTTTGGTGCAAAAAAAAAAAAAAAATTAAAAAAAGCACATCACCAAAGGAACACCATACACACAGTGAAGCATGGTGGTGGCAGCATCATGCTTTAGAGCTGCTTTTCTTTGGCTAGAACTGGAGCTTTTTTCAAGGTGGAGGGAATCATGAATAGCTTCAAATACCAGTCGATTTTAGTGTAAAACCTTCAGGTGTCTGCTAGTAAGCTGAAGATAAAAAGGAATTTCACCTTTCAGCATGACAATGACCCAAAACATACATCCAAATCAACAAAGGAATGGCTTAACCAAAAGAAGATCAATGTTTTTGAATGGCCTAGCCAAAGCCCAGACCTGAATCCAAATAAAACCTGTGGAATGACCTGAACCGAGCTGTGCACAGGAGATGCCCTGACAAATACAAATACAATTTAGATTTAGAATCTAAGTCACACTGACAGCCTCTTATCCAAAAAGACTGAATGGTGTAATAAAATCAATCATTTTTTTTTTACCTCCAAAAAACCTGCCATTTTAACATGGGTGTGTAGACTCTTTATATCCACTATATATGTATGTATTTACATCTATCTATCTATCTATCTATCTATGTGTGTGTGTGTGCATGTAAATACATACATTCACAACATATTATATATATATATATATATATATATATATATATATATATATATATATTATGGTGTATATATAAACAAAAAGCATTCTATTTTTAGAGTCTGATTCAAAGCATCAGACTTAAATTATGTACACAGATTTCTTATTTAGTCATAATTAGACAAACCATGACACGAGTTTTATCCTGTTGAGTCAGAGAAACCCAGCCCACACAGATTACCCCGCATGCTGCTGTCATACTGTGTCATAATTTAGGATTATTTCGTGTCAGGGATGTACCGATAATGTTAAAACCAAAATCAAGATAATCACAAGGAAAAAAAAAAACAAAAAAAAAAAAAAACAACATGAATTGGTTAGAAAAAGGGGATTTTCAAAAAAAAACAACATGAATTGGTTAGAAAAAGGGGATTTTTTGGAAAAAAAACAAAACAAGAAAATTCATTTGCAACGTTTTCCATGTTCCAGAGATGCATCATATGAATTTAATGCCCATATGATAAGCAACAATATAGAAATATAGAAATATAGAAGAGGAGGAAAAAGAAAAGGAAAAAGAAGAAAAATAGGAAAAAGAAGAAATAGGAGAAGAAGAAGAAGAAGCAGAAGTTGAAAAAGAAGAAGAAGAAGAAGAAGAAGAAGAAAAAGTCAAGTGAGTTTTATTGTCATTCCTCTATATAACTTGTATACATAGTTTTTATTGTCCTGTGTATAGCTAGAAGAAGGAGAAGAAGCAGCTATTCTTGGACCCTTGCGAAACACTCAGCTACAATGAAGATCTAAACTGAGATTTCTTACCACAGGTAAATACCCAGACTGTCCACATGGGCAGAGGCGAGGACGTTCCCCGTAGGAGAGAAGCTGACGCTCACGGCTGCCGTGTCTACCAGGAAACAGTCGACCAAACTGCATCAGTGACACAGAGAGTAAGAGTGAGATGAGAGTGAGAGAGAGAAAGCGCGGGGAAAATGTGCTAACCACAAGGCCACAGGCACAATGATAAACCATCATACTTAAAGCATCATTATTTGAAGCTAAACAAGATAAATGTTATCTCTAGAGATGATTTCACTGTTCATTAAGAAGTGAGCTGGATGACTTAACAAAAAGGTCATCGTGTAAAATCAGGCAGAGTAAATCATTCAGAAAGTGAAACTAAGTAAAAGCCTGGTCTTCCCCTCCTTCAGAGGAGTCCGTTCTAGAGATGACGTCATGGTCTGCCAGGACATTGCCTGAGAAAATGCTGCTGAAATCTTACCTGCCAGATGGAAGGTCCCACGTCCTGATGGTACAGTCCATGGAGGCTGTTATCAACCATCGTCCATCCGGGCTGAAAGTCTATACATGTACATAAAAAAAAAAAAAAAAAGATAGGAAAAACATGGAAAACTGTTATGATTAGAACAAAAACGCATGTGCAATCTCAATGTGTGCAGAAATGCCATGACCTTTTGAAAGAGAAAAAAAAAACCCTCACCACATCATTAACCTGCCCACGCTGGCCAGAGAAGTGACGTACAATCCGCTTCATCTCCATGTCGAAGATACTGATCGTGAAGTCATCAAGAGCAATGGCAAGCATCCCACTGAGGAAAATTGCCATTAAGAGAGAAATATGTGGGGATATCCAACGAGCTGCTTCTAATCAAAAAGCTTTTTTCCCAGTTTTTTTTTTTTTTTTTTTGGACAAATGAAAGATGAGTGAGTAACAGGTCCATCTAGAACCTACAAATGATCGATATATTTGGCAGAAGATTAAAATAGTGTGCACCTATTCAAATTCAGACTTCTACCTCGACAGTCTTAAGTTGCCTGCTCTCACCTGTCTCTGTGTAAGAGTGTGGAAGCAGGCGCTGCTTGCAGTGTGTGTGTGTTTAACAGTTCTTTCGATTTGAACTTCCACACCTTCAGCAGACAATCGGCTCCGGCGCTGACCATCAGCTGGTTCAGCGCATCGACTGAGACACCTCTAACTGGCCCCGAATGCGCTACAAATACATCACACATAACATGAGTTGTCTATAGGAGTAAGAGCAATTCAGTGTGACATGAAGTGCGTAATGTCACACATGAGCTGACCTCGGTCTTGTCCATACTGTCCTCTGTGGAGCCCCGACTGCATGTTATAGACGTCTATGTGTCCTGAAGACAGCGCAATCACAGCAAAGTTCCCACAGGAAGTGACATCTACAGCCTGTAGAGGCAAGATTTTGAAACTAAGAAACTAAATCATACTTTACATTGAACAATGAATCCTGCCACCCACACACACCCACACACGCACAGACCGTGGCATGAATGTTGAGAGCGCGGTTCTTGTTGAAATGCTCCGGTTCCAGCCTGTGAGCCCCCATAGAGCCTTTCCGATAATTCCAAGTTGTGGTCAGGACAAAACCCTGGTGGCAAGCCACGATGCCGTCCCAGTCACCCTGACGTGCTGTTTCTATACACACAGAACCGATAAGTAATAAAATATCTTGGACATAACTAAATACTACTCATTTAAAAGAAAGGTACCAACACATTCATATTTTAGAGTCATACTATGTAGTATGACTGTTTTACATAAAACAGACAAAGATCCTCATGGGTTGACTGTTGAAGACTGCTATTTTAAAATTTTCATTATTTTCTTGCAGGTTATTAGTTTTTCAAGCTTTGAGACATTCTAAGAAGTATCAATTCCATTTCATTAGGCCTCATCACAGTACTGATACAGCGCTGGTTAAAGTGGTAAATGACCTATTACTGGCCTTTAATCAGGGTTGGGTCTCCTTGCTTGTGTTGCTTGACAATAAATGCAGCTTTTGATACGATTGATCAAAATATTCTTCTAGATTGACTAGAAAACGTTGGAGTTAAAAGAACAACTCTCTCCTGGCTCAGGTCTTATTGACTGATCATTATCAGTTTGCAAATTTAAATGGTGATTCCTCTATGCATACTAAAGTTTGGTGTTCCACAAGGCTCTATTTTCGGCCCGCTGGTCTTTTCTCCATATATGCTACCTCTGGGTACAATACAATATATAATTTGAAAAAACATGTTGAGGTAAATTTTACTGATTAGCCTGTTTTCTTTGCTAATGCCAGGTCAGACTAGCATCGATTCCAGTAGCTAACATAACTGACAAGGCAGCAAGTCGAATTCTAGCTAATGGTAAATATTGCAAACTTAGGATGTTTTCAGGCAAAATGGTATAGATGCTTTAAAACAAAAATCATTTTAACATCTCATTGTAACATTTTAAGATAAGTAATAGTTACATTTCATATAATTTCATCAGTGGAAAAACATTTATGTTTTACATTTTATTACTTGAGTACATTTGAAAGTAGCAAATTTATTACTTTAACTTAAGTACATGGTTACTTTCATTCCCATGCAATTCCATCCTCTTATCTGGAGAGGTCACAGTTAATGAACTTCTCAAATGACTTCACAAAACTCCGCAAAGCTTTATGAATGTGCTTTATAATAACTTGCAAGATAAGAATCAAGCGTTTACAGTAACACAGTAATCTTCAACAATCTAACCAAAACTATAAGTGAGTTTTTCTCTCTTCCTTCTCTTTCATGTAAAGACAGTGTGCTATGCTTAAGTATGTGATATGAGGAAGAAAGTACTAAAGAAATATTAGTTACATATGATGAAATGCATACCTGATGCAAAAGTGGTGATGGGTGGAAGTTTCGCCGTGTTGTACATCACCCCCTTCTTTTTGGCTTTCTTTTTGGTAAAAGACCCTGGGTGGGAAAAACAATTCAAAATGCAGTAAATGGTGCAAATGTTCAGCGATTTTTCAAATTTCTTTGCATCTGTAGCATATGTGAGAACAATACAGACAAAAGTTTCTTCTCGTTGCACTGTACTTAGTAAAAGAAAAAAAAAACGAAAACCCCATTTACTCAAAACAAAACCATTTCTATGAAACGTGATTTTGTCGAATGCTTTCATGAATTTCTCGATCGAACAGTATTTGTAAATCTGTATAATTCATTCTTTCAGAGCCTGGACTGAAAGACTTTTTTTTACTTTTTTAGATGGAAGAAAGCATGGTTGTGGTTGGGGTTGTTACCATCATATTCATGTGAGCCTGATTCTGTAGGAAAACTGAAATAACCGGAACTACTTTAGACTGTATTGTTCTAGTGTTGGATAAATCTGTTTTATACCACAGCGCTGTTTAATTCTCAAATCTGATTGGACAGAAGGTGGTGATTAATTTTCTATAACAGCAGCTATGACATTATTTCCAGCTAGAAGGCAAATTGCAGGTTTAGATTAATGCACTCGTTTTAATACGTTATCTTTTCTATAGTAACAGCTCACGCAGGGACTTGTATGTTGGACGCTCCACGTAAACTACGCCTTTAATAATAATAAATGGATTAAAAACTTGCTGTTATTTAACATATGAACAGGTATAATCATTGATATGGTGAAGATTTCTGCCATGGGAAAGTCTTCAGGACGGAGGTGTTTGCATGTTTCAGCTTCTCAGTGAAAAGATGAGCTTTCTTATTAATTTCTTGAGAAAGAAAAAAATAGAGACTGGTGGAGGACCTGTTTATAGCTGCTACACCGTAAACAAGAACAGGAACTAACTTGTTTTCTGGGCATTCCACAACATTAAACAGAAATATAAATGGACTATGATTAACCATGAATATATAGTATTTAACAGCTTAAAGGGACACTCTGGCCAAAATCTAAAATGCAACCAACGATTACAGCTGTTGTAAACATGCCTGCTCACGGTCTTACAGCGATGACATAGCGAGATTTCCCCGTTTGAATACTGGGGAAACCCCCTCCTGATTACGTATCTTAGAGGTGGAAGCAAAATTTGAAAAACTACAACAGTTATGGTGGATATATTTTTTTTTTGGGGGGGCCAGAGGTAATAGGGTTGGGAGAAGGGGGGAATTGGGGGCGGTGCTCACTAGATATGGTTATATTCAGGGAAGCGAGATTGCTTGTTAGCCGCAGCCAGCTAGCTATCATTTTGCTGTGTAAGAACATTATTGCGATGGAGAGAATGGATTACTCAGGCCACAGAAATGACTCAACGGATGAAGATATCTTTTGAGTTACTGTTATACAGCATTGTCCAACCATACATCCTCAAGACAGAATATACAGCAGCAGAACTGCATCAGCGAGAAGAGAAACGGGAAGCAAGCAGAGAGCAAGTGTAGGTCTTGCAAAATTACATTAAGCTAAATAACTGAAGTTCGTAACACTACAAGTAGCTACCTTAATGTTAGCTAGCAATGTGACATGATTATCTACCTTTGCATTGATGACTTTACTAGCCATCTTACAGTACCTGTAATTACATGGGTAAAGACACGCATTTATTAGTGGACATTAACTAGTTGTCCTACTTGGTTATAATCTGACCGAGGTATCTACCGAGAAGGTAATTTAGGAATGAGACTGACATTAGCTAAAATATTATCCACTTTATGGATTAGCACTAAATGACAGGGAGCACTACTTTTATACCAGAATTTCCCTTTATATCCCATGAGCTCTTAATGGGTCCTGACTTACATCTTTCACTGTAGTGACTCAATAATTCACTTATAGTAATTACTAAAGAATAAGCCTTTAAGACTTTTATAAGTTGATATATACATTTAACTAGGTCCCTTAGGATTAAAATAAATAATATGCTTTTATGGCTGAGGTAGTGGGAATTCTTTATTCCATGCAATCGCTTAGCAACAAAAGTCTTACCATGCCCCAGACTCTTGTTGAACCTTTCATGAACGGTAGAAAAAGACTGCAATGAGCCATCTTGGCCTGGAAAAACAATAGACACAGATCATGTTATTTTATGAGTGTAATAAAATTAGATTTTCTTTGGTTTATACACCTTAACAGAGCAAATAATTGAACAAATAAGTGGCAAAAAGGCCATACTGGCACTGAGGATGTGTTGTCCGCTCTGGTCGTAGTGTTTGATCTTGGTGGGCGGGGCACTGTGACCCATCCGAAATCTCAGCAGACGTCCTTCGCCTCCTGCTACGTCAAAAATCCAAACCTACAAAACAACAGAAATATCAGGGGCCACTGCATAAACTGGTATTAAGGAGATTTTACTCATCATTAAAACGCTATGAACTTTTCTGATTTTTTTTTTTTTTTATTATTGTATGTGATCGATAACGACATGGCAAATAAAATGACCACAATACAAAAAAATATTCTTGGTCATCAGGAATGATCAAACTTCACTGAGGAAAAAGTGCTAAAGACAAACCCGGATGGCGTTATCAGCTCCGTTAGTGAGGAGCAGGGGTTCACCGTGCAGGAAGCTGAGGCCAGCTATCGCCGTGGTGTGTGCGTCTCTCATCTGACCAATCAGCTTCTTCTCTTCCAAATCCCATAATCCTATGTGTCCAACAGGGCTCCCAGCAGCCATCACTGAATGCCCATCTACATGGATGAAATAAATGTGGAATATTATTTTTTTTTTTACACCATATTAAAAAAAAAAAAAAAAATCATTATACCACAGTGTCTTGTACTCTCAATTCTGATTGGCCAGGCTGCACCACAAAAACACTTGTTCTAATACATTTTGTTTCTAATATATTCTTGTTTCTATAGCAACAGCTAATTCTCATGGATTTCTATGGCAGACGCTCCATGTAAACATATTTTTAAAAAAAGTGTGTAATCATTGATATGGTGACATTTATTGTAAGGAGATCTTTATTTAATGTTTATTTAAGGAAGGAGTCTCCAGTGTCAGCGCTTTGTAACAGGCAGAGGTGATGCTGTAACTTTTCTGATATGAGAAAGTCTTTCAGGTTCTTGGTAATATGACGAGCTGTGTTTTTCTGTCTAATTAAGAGAGAAGAAAAGAGAGGCTGGTGGTTTAGCTGCTATAATGTAAGTGATAGTAGGAACTAACTTGTTTTGCAAATCTCCCTCAACATTAAATGTAACTATAAATAAAAAAAATGTATGAAGTGTTATTCTTTACTACATAAAAATGGAAATCGGTGGCGAATTGCTGTGGTGTAAGAGGAATGAAACACTTTGGGACATGCTGTTATAAAAAAAAATATTCAATCATAACTGTGATTCATTGTAAAGTTGTTGATTATTCTCCTATAACAGCATGCCCCCCTTGTGGTTTATTCCTTACATATGAGAGTGTGAAATGGCAAAATGACCTGTTCTAAAGGACAAGGCGGTGATTGGACCCCAATCTTGCTGAAACTTCATCAGAGTTTCGTTAAATTTGATGTTGTGGATGATGATCTGTCCTGAAGCCAAGCCCACACCAACCACATCCACTGCTGGAGTCTAGAAATAAAGCCATCAGGAAAACTGGATTAAACAATAATCCATAAAAAGGTCAAAATTAAGAGATTTTAAATTAGAGAAACTACACTGACCTGCTGAAGAACGGTCACAGCCGATCCCCAACCGGGAAAAGTGAACAAAAGTTTGCTGAGGGAAAAGGTGCAGTTGTGTTAAAAGTACACATGCAACATCAGAATAGAATAGTCTTCCACTCTAAATACAATCAATGATCATCTGCGTTGTTTCTTTTAACCCCTTAAACACCTAGGACCTGCAGGGACTGAATAATTTATATTATAACACAGCTCGAAAACAATTCTCGAATCTGACTGGTCAGATTGTTGGAAGGAGTCTCCAGTGTCAGTGCTTTGTAACAGTAAGTTTTCCTCCACAGGAAAGTCTTCAAGACAGAGGACATTTTATGTTTTGTGATTTCTTGGTAACATGACAAGCTTGCCAAGTTGTTTTTGTTTCATTAACTTCAAGAGATGAAACACTTTGGGATGTACTGTTATAGGAAAATAACCCTTGCGCCTTATTTTCCTAAAACAGCATGCCTCAGTGTGTTCAATTCCTTATGTAGCTACTTCTATACGGAATATGCTTTAAGATGAACAATATGTTGAACACTTAAGGGGTTAAATGAGGTGTTTGGTTGCTCTTATATTTAAAAAACTTCATACTTTGATTTGACGTTCCATAACTGAAGACTCCCTTGACTGCTTCCAAACAGGATTTTATTCAGGTAGGTGCTCGGGTGCATAACAGCTCGAACTTCAAAAGTGGATTTGTCAAATGAAATCTGCAAGTATACATCTGAAAAAGAAAAAAAAACATAGTTGAGGGTTTAAAAAAAATATATACAAATCAGCACAGTGACATTTGAGGCTCAGTGGAATTACTGTGATTTTTGAATTTCACTAAATTGGTATAATCAGGAAACAATCTATAAAGACCTTCTGACTCCACATCCCAGATAATGACGGCATTTTCCTTGTCCACGGATATCAAATGGTCTCCAAATGGAAGCAGTAGGTGGACATCAGCTTGGTGGCCTTCATAAGTGTGAACAACCTGAAACACAGTTAAGCAGACTGGTATTGGGGGTGTGAGGTGCAGCGTGATGATAAGAAAATCTAAAAACAAAGTTTATGATACATCTACGATATGTCTAGTGTGCACACGTGACCACTTTTTAAAAGAGGAATCCATTAGAAATCTTTATATATCATAGCGAATGTTTTATTTCTTACTTAAGGCATTAAAATTAAAGACATGACCTGGAAAATAATCTGCCAGAGAAGCATCTAAACACCTTCTGAAAATAAAAAGACAAAATAAATGTTTTTCCAATCTTCCAATCTGCCCACTGTAGCCTCAGCTTCCTGTTCTTGGCTGACAGGAGTGGAACCTGATGTGGTCTTCTGCTGACGTAGCCCATCTACCTCAAGGTCGTGCATTCTGAGATGCTTTTCTGCTCACCATGGTTGTAAAGAGTAGTTATTTGAGTTACTGTAGCCTTCCTGTCAACTCAAACCTGTCTGTTCTGCCCACAGAACTTCCGCTCACAGGATGTTTTTCGTCGTTCGCACCATTCTGTGTAAACTCTAGAGACTCTTTTGCGTGGAACTCCCATTGTAAAAGTCACTGAGATCACTTTTTTCCTCATTCTGATGTTTTATGTGAACATTAAATTAAGCATATGTCCTGTATTTTATGCACTATGATTTTATGCACTGAACTACTGCCACAGGATTGGCTGATTGTATAATTGCAGGTGTACAGGTGTTCCTATTAAAGTGGCTGGTGAGTGATCTCTGTGCAGTATGAATTTTACCTCAGTGTTCTTTGCAAAAGCTGAAATGACTTTGCCATGTGCAGCGTACACGAGCATTCGGTCAGCAGCGAGATAGGCGATGTCTTCAGGAAGGGCATTACCTGGACAACAAATCAGAACAAAAGATGTTTTTTTAATTTAAAAACAGACAAATAAAAAGTATAAAACAACTTAATGTAATATTGGTACTAAAATATTTGTGCATTACTTACTGACAGCGACAATTCCAAGTTTCTTCACCTGCAGAAAGTGTTAAGAACAGGATCAGATTTGTTCTGATGCACAACTCAGATTCCAGACATAACCAGGTGCATAAAAAAACCAACTCAATAGATTTCATTTTTTGCGTTTGAGTGAGTTTACTTGGGAAACAGTTAAAAAAATGTGAATTGTAAGGATGTGGGATAAGCAAAATTTGCAAGTTTCATCTACTTTAAACCTTTATTTGAGCGTAATATTAAGTACAAATCACATGGCTTGCATTACATTTGAAAATCAAAAACATCATTACAACAAGTTTTGAAAACAATATGCCTTCAGATCCGTACAGTGTCTTGCAAAAGTATTCACCCCCTTTGACCTTGTCCTCATTTTGTCATTCTATGACCTGGAACTGAAACGGACTTCATTGAAATGTTATATATCATAACTATAGACAGAATAACCCATAGTATAGAAGTGGGAAAAACTACCAAATCTATTTACAAATAAAAATCATGAAAGCAATTTTTTTTTTCTCTTTACCCAGTCACTTTGATGGACAACCTCCACTAGGCAGAGTGCCATATTCTTACCATTTTTAAATAATAGATTTAACACTACTCCACAGGATATTCAAAGTTTTTTTTTTTTTTTAAATGTTGAATTTTTTTAATGTCCAAATGTTTGACATGTTTTACAGTATTTTCTCCTTCCCCCTGACTCAGTAACACACTTCAGCTTTAAAGGCAAGCTCCCCAGATGGAGATTATTGTAATCAACCGTTTAGATTTATGCTAGTTTGCTTGATAATGACTGACTTTGTCATTGTGCACACTGTTAAACACCCATGAAAAAGCCGTCTTAATTTTTGCTGGCTGCCATAATTACACCTTTCATTAACCTTTCAGCGGAAACAGTATGTTCAACCCATATTAACTGGAGAAACTATTAAATCATCTTCCAGGTTAATCCAAAGCTCTCCTCCTCGGGTTCTTTTCAGCATAATCTGGCCAAAATAACACACTATAACAATCCAGAGCAGGGGGTCCACGAACATGTTGAATATATTAGGTCTACGCTGACATTATTCATAGGCTGACTTGTTTTCGAGTTTGAATTAAACCCATTAAATTCAAGTGGCCAATCAAACAAACTGGCTAATAACTAAAAGTACTTAATAATAGATATATTAACTTTGATAATGGTGGGTTGTAAATTCCACTGTAAAAAAAATCCTGGACCCATGGCTATGCTTAATGGACACCTGGGGATCCCCAGACCCCACTTTGAAAACCTGCGGGCTAGAAAAAACACACAAAAAGGGGATATTATGGTATAAATCTGGTGACTCAATAACCTAGGACCAAATGCCATATTACCTGACACATTGAAAGAATACAAACACCCATACTACTACTATCCATGCTACGCATAACTGGAATCATCCTCCAGAAGCCCTAATATCCATCCCAAATTTTTTTGGTTAAGGTTATGTCAAGGTTAAAAACCTTTCTGTTCTCTTGTGCCTTTGAATAAGCACTCAGGGCTGGCATTGCGCTTGTATTTTATTTTATACTTTTTTTGTATCTTATTATTTATCTATTATCTATTTATAAGGATGTTATCTGAACAGTGTAAGCTCCCAGCTGCTGAGCGCTACAATTCTGACACGAATCAGCATCTAATCTCAGTCTGTCTAATTCACACCAAACTCCTTCATTCGGGACCCAATATAATCTCCGATAGTCATGAACGTAGTATTGGAAATAAAGCAAACATCTTCCATAAAGTGACACATTGCTGATTATTGTGGTAAAGTTCCAGGGGAATCTCCAGAGTGAGAAATCTGCAATCTAACACCATCGTGTTGAGATGATGCTGGCTATATCCTGTCTGAGGTTTACCAGGGTTCCACAGTTAATCATTTGGCATTTCCTTTGAGTTTCTTCCATGTTTAGGGCTACATTTTTTTTTTTTTAAAAAAACACTTTCTCTGAGGGACTGGTAGTAATAATTCCAATTCTGTAACAGGTTCAGAATCAGGATACACACAAGGACATGATTCATAGAGGTATTGAGTTCAAGAGGCATTAATCATAGTCACAGTGTTTACAACATTAATGCTGCCAGACTAAAGGTCTTACAGAAATTTCAGTTCTTTTAAAAAATGACGTTTTCAGTGCTTTTATTGTTTTTAGCTTGTTCCAAAAGATTTACGTATAAAGAATTCAAAATTATTCAAAAAAATAATTCAAAGTCACTTATAAAACGTAGAAAATAGTGTTTACAAAGACCCCATTTCTTCCTGTGTGTAAAGCGTAGACACAGAGTGCGCGCGCACCGCGCACCGCTTAAACATTCCGTGTGGAACACGTCACGTGAGCAAAACAGGACTTTATATTCCAGCTCTATAGCTCTATCTTTATATTCAGATACACAGATGTTATATATTTCTTAATACAATAAACGTTTCTGGTTGCAACTAATAGGTAAAGCCTGTCAGGAGTCCCACTGCAACGTTAAATATAGTTTAGATTTTATCATTTAGACACAAGCAATATTTCAATACTGAATATTTTACTTTTTTTTAATATTTAATTTTTTTTTGGTGTTGTTATTTTGTTGACTTACATTGTAGGTGTGGAAACACTGGCCAACAGCTGTCACCACATAAAACTCCCGGTGTTTCTTGTGGAAACGGACCACGTGTGGAAGATGGTTAGAGTAAAGCCCGAGTGCTCGAAATCCAGAGAATATCGCGCTTCCCTTTTTCCCCACCACGGACATTCTGTATGTCTACGTCTAACCCTGACTTTCAATATCTACAACACATTCAATTAAAAAACATGTCCAAAATATCACACCGCTCCACAGCTCCACTGTCCAAACGAGCGGTGTTGATGTGGGGAGTTACACTCAAAAGGTTCCGGGTTGCGCTTCAGTTCCGCAAAGTCAGTTCCTACTGCCTAGCATCAGTAGGATGTTTCGTAAAGAGACTTGCTAAAAAAGTTATTTTAAGTTTGTTTTATTTTTTCATTAGAGGGTTTAAAGTATTTGGTGAGGAAAAAAGTGCTGGGAACAACATATTTAATATGTTGTTTTATATGTTGTTCTATATGTATATGGAAACAACATATATAACACATTTTATATGTAAGTTTATTTCTTAAAAATAAAATAACAAATCAATACAATGGCTAATATAAAAATAAAATAAACAGTGAAAGAAATGTGTAAAACAAAACAAACAAAAATAGGTTTTACACTTATTAATCAAAAGAAGCCAAGGTATACAAGTTAAAATTCATGTTTATATCACAAAGTATAAAATAAGGAATAAATAAAGGCCTTAATTAGTAGTCCCTAATCCCAGTAACCTACAGTCCTGCACAGTTTAGGATTTTCACTGCAGTAACACCCAACAACTCAGCCAACAGCTTCAAGACCCTTCATCATCTGAATCAGGTTTTAAAGCCAAGGTCACAAGAGCAGGGTGAGGAAGACACTGGTCCAGATAATTTGCAGTAAAAACCAGGCAGATCATGTCCACAATCAAGAAGGTGACAATTCTATAAATCCACACCAACATCTCAGGAACTTGTTCAAACAGAGTTTTTTTGAGTTGCAGGTGATATGTTGTTTATCGGGACATCTGGAAGTGAACTGCAAATGAAAAGAAAACTGCTTTAGTGCTTGTCATTAAACCACCAACTCCAGTAAACTACAGAAGAATGAACTGATTTAGCCTTACCATACTGTCCTTTAGGAGCTTTGATATATCTTTTAACTGATCTAATTCACCAGATTCCTCAGAAGTTTTATCAATTAATTTCATCCATTTTAAAATGCATGTAGTCCTGTTCGAAAACGGAATCTTTAAAAAAAAAAACACACAGAAAACCAAACTGAATACACAATACACCTAAAGACTCTTTCAAACTTCACTATAATGTTAACACCATATGATTAATGTTAATCTAAACATTAAAAATGATTTCATATTCAATGTTAGAATAGAATATGTTAAAATACCAAATGAGACTTACCTCATTTACGGTCAGGTTATGACAATTCATTGGGAGCATCTAAAAGAAATTGCACATAATGCCAATTGATTAATAGTATACATATACAATAATAGCATAATAATAATAATACATACATACACTGCCAGTCAAAAGTTTTTACATTTTATCACAGTTTCTCCACTATGGGCAGTGAAATAAGGAAAAATTTAAACAAGTGTTCCTTCAAGTACCTAAATGTTTGTATTTACGGATTTCTTCATCATCCACTCTCAGATTCTAGTGAGAATAATTTAGTATTTAACTTGAACTAATTTGCTGAACCAAAAATGTTTGACTGGCAGTGTCGATAGTTATTTACACATGATAATCTCATACATAATTTTGCACAATACAATAGAAATATTTTTGAAAACTGTTAAGAACTCACATCCACATGAGGTTTGATTACATTATGTGCTCTTCTGTGCAACTGCAGAAGACAGGAATTATTCTGATTGCTCAGGCCTGACTTAAAGGTCAGTAGTACACAAATGAGGCAAAGCACTGTCAACAAAAAAAAGAAAACATATTCACAAGTTCAGTACAGCTCCAAGCACCAAAACACAAACCGTTACTTCTGAACAAGGGCTCATCTCTTACCAGCAACCCTGCTCTTCTGCATCTTGAGCATCTCTTCATCTTGACTCAAGGTGACTACTGGAGGTTCTTTTATACCGAACCCAGTTTGAATTAAGTGCTCCTTATTATCAACTTGGCTTATCTTTGTTTTTTCCTTTTTTGTGGCACCAGAGAAGTGCTTACACATAACAGACTTACTATATTTGATGAGTCAAAATCTGAAAACCCCACATGTTCTATGCAGTTGACTTGACTATAAATGTTTCACAACATATTCACAGAATTATTCGAATAGAGATGGACTCCAAATTTTATTGTAGGTGTCAAACGTGTCAGACGTGAATCATAGAATTATCAAAAGGATAAGTCACTATAGGTTTCACCACATAGTAGAGATTTGGTCTAATCTCTCCTCAAAATATTCCTTCACGAAAATGTCACAAAAATGACCATATCTAAGGGGTATTATTTTTTAATCTTCACCTGTCCTGTAGGTTTAACTATTACATGCTGTTGCTCTTTTATATATACTGTATATAAAACACTCACTGTGTTTATGGATAAACTTTCCTGCCTTATAAAATTTCACAATATAAAACGCTGTAGACTGGTCAGAGGGTGTTGATTAATATAATGGAATTAATACCAGCAGCTCTGACAACAGTTCTGGCTGCAATGTTTATATTAATTCACTCGTTCTAATACATTAACACAGTAACAGCTAACACAAGGACAAGGAAAATATAATATGGTGAAGTTTTCTGTGAGGAGACATTTTCTTATGTAACGTATATGGAAGGAATCTCCAGCGTCAGCGCTCCGTAACAGTCAGAGGTATAGCTGTAACTTTAAGAGTTTTCAGGATGGAGGAATTTGTGATTTGATACTAACATGACAAGCTGCATTTTTTAAAATCTTATTCATTAAAAGACAGAAAAATAGAGGCTGGTGAGTGAATGACTATTTATAACTGATAATAGGAACTAACTTTTTTTTTTTCATGTAAATGTGACTGAGAAGGGATAAAAAGTCTAGTGTCCTTTAATTGATAAAACGGGTAGTGCTGAGAAATCGCTATAGCATAAGAGGAATAAAACACTTCAGGACGTGCTGTTATACTAAAATAATGAACTTTGGGCTGGTGAGAGTAACTCTGCTTAACATAAGGCTGCATCACACCAACGCCTTGCTGTTTATTTTCCTATAACAGCATGTCCCAGGTGTTTCATTCCCTATTTACACAAGTTGGTAAACAACGAAAAGGACTGGATTCTGTTCTTTTCCCTCATTTGGAAACTCAATCAGAGTGCAGCGCACCGAGAAATCTGTGATTCTATATGATACTGAAGATTATTACTAACTTAGACTCAAAGTTCATGTCTGTGTTTATAGCTAATAAAAAATCATTTGGAAAAGATCCTAATCAATCATTGGTACATGATCCCTTGTTGTAGAAAACGCCTCAGATTTACTTACTATGTTCCTCTACTTTGTTGGTGTTACCTATGACCTAAAAAAAAGTTGTAAAGCACTTCGTGTGGTGGATGAAGCATTGTAACATTGTAAAGCTGGTTCCTCAAGGGCTCCCGATCTTTCAAAAAGCAGGAGTTCTCAAGCTGTTTGCAGTCAGGAACCACTTCAACTGTAAAATAAATTCCACTGACCCCCTCAGGAGACCTATTTCATGGATATTACAATGATATTCTGTCTATTTATTAGAGCATAGAGCTTTTTATTTCTTCCCACTGACAGAATATATTAGGTCCAAGTCTACATTATTTATAGTTACTGAGCTGTGACTTAAACTCATTTAAGGGACCAGTCAAATAGGCTAATATGTATAAGTTATTAAATTTTAAATACATGAATATTGTAAGTGAATTAAAAAAAAGTGTCACAAGAAACCCTGGCTATGCTTCTTAGACCCCAGGGATCCTGTGTTGAGAACCGCTATATACATAAAGCCTTTTCTGAACTGAAGCTGTCATGTTGGAGAGTTCCTCATGGAACTTTCCCTTAGAGAAACATTTTCTTTCTTTTTTTTTTTTCCTTGTAAGTGTGCATGTTAAACAGAGCCTACCCATGCAAGTTAGCCTGATCTGGACTGAAAATAGTAAATTCGCAGCACAATTAATGCCACAAAAAACTTTGTTATCAGTGTTACATGTTTTAATGTTAAAATGATTTCCATTAATATTTTGCCTAATTTGGCCTCTTGCTACTTATTTGCTAATTGTGCCTTCATGTCTAACAGTACACAGGTTAAACTGTCACAATTATTAATGATTCATGAATTATACACTCACCTACCACTTTATCAGAAACCCCTGTTCTTTTATGCAGTTATCCAATCATTCAATCACATGGCAGCAGCACAATACATAAAATCATGTAGATACAGATCATGAGCTACAGTTACTTTTCAGATCAAACATCACAATGCGGAAAAGTAGTGCTCTCAGAAGGTTTTTAGCTGGCACAAAGACTACAGGAACCCAAATAACCACTCTTTACAACCATGGTGAGCAGAAAAGCATCTCAGAAATGTTGAACCTTGAGGTGGATGGGTTACAACAGCAGAAGACCACATCAGGTTCCACTCCTGTCAGCCAAGAACAGGAATCTGATGCTACAGTGGGCACAGGATCACTGAAACTGGGCTTTTAAAGATTAGACAAACATCGCCTCGACTTTATCCAATCTTCAACGCTCCAGTTTTAATGAACTGTAGCCTCAGTTCCTGTCTGTCAGGAATGGAACCTGGTGTGATCTTCTGCTGTTAGAGCCCATCTACCTCAATGTCCTGCATTCTGAGATGCTTTTCGGCTCCCCATGGCTGTAAAGAGTGGTTATTTGAGTTATGTAGCCTTCCCATCAGCTCATTCTCCTCTGACCTCTCTCATCAACAAGTGCTTCTCACGTCTGTGTTTTTTGCACCATTCTGTGTAAACTGTAGAGTTGTGTGTGAAAATCCCAGCAGTTTTTGAAATACTCAAGCTACAAAGTCACTGAGTGTACATTCTTCCCTCATTCTGATATTTGATGTGAACATTAGCTTTTGACCTGTCGCTGCATGATTTTATGCATAGCGATGCTTCCACGTGATTGGCTGATTGGATAATTACATGAATGAGCAGGTGTACAGAGTGTATAATTCTATATTACTCATTTTCAATGAAAAAAAAAAAAAATTCTACACAAAAATGATTACATACATTTATTGTCAATCACAGTACCCAATATTGTATATATATTATTTTTCTGTTAACTGCAGCTAAAACATTACATTGGCTTCCAAAAAAAGTGCTGCTGTCAAAATTTGACACAATAACTATAATCAGTGCTATTGCGATATGGCGCGTTATACTGTATCCTTGCAGTAACGTGGCAGAAAGCGGATGGAAACGTTTTCACTAATTTACACATCATTACAATTATTCATCAGGGTGCAAATGACTAAACAACACTTTACAATTTGTATATTGTTCATGTACAATCAATCTCTAGACACTGGTCCTGAAGAGTGTAGCATCTGACTTCATTTAACACACCAAATCAACTCATCTGCAAAAGTCTGTGTTTTAGAAAAAGTGAAAGCACATCTATGTAAGCATGTGGAAATCTAGGATCTGAGTTAGTCCAGAAAACGCTGCAAGCACACCACAGTGAGAGAAACTGTCTTCAACAAGAGCAAAATTTACATTAGTAAAAGAGGACAAAGTGAGAGTAGAAAGCTACACACACACACACACACACACACAGTTGTGCTGATCTAGTAGAATTAATGACTTTTAGCCACATATTGAGCAGCAAATCCTCAATATTAAGGCTGCTTTCAAACTAGGAATTTTTTCTCTCTCAACTTTCAGTGCACATTTTATACCTAATCCTATGAGAACACTTATGTTCAATAACACTTATGTTCTGTTCACTACACTCTATGAAACAGGATTATTCATATTTAACGCTTTGTAGCTTTTTAAAAGGGTTCTAGTTTGGAATCCCGATTTTGGTTCCCAGAGACAACCAAATTATTATTATTAATTTTTATTAAAGTTGTATTTATTATTGGTCTGACGGAAACAATGGTATTGATGGAAACAGGCTATCAGATGTTTGGGGCTCTCCCTTAGTGGCAACATTTACCACTCAATCCACTCATTTTTCACTTTACCCTGAGAGCAAAATTAGCTGAACGTAATCTCTAATCTCTGTTGTAGGACTGACTTTTGTCTGAAACATTCTGGAAACTTTGTGTATTAGACTGAACTTTTTACTACTATCTACTATAAATCAAACTACATCAAGCACATAAAGATTGACGACGGAAAAGTGGTTCATTTAGTCATCTAATTGTGCTTCACGGTCATTCTGACGTGAATAGAAGGATTAACATGCACAGCCGCCTCCGAGTTTTTTTTCCCGTCATAGTGGTTGAAATGTTGGTTTAAAAACACACTGCTGGGGCAAGCGAGGAAAAACAGACATGGAAGACTGAGTGCTAGTAATGTTCTTACACTCTAGTTTGTCTCTCGTGGGTGTGTCTCTGTTGTCGCTTGCTCAGTTCAGATGAGAAAATTAGTAGCTATGTAGCTTCTCATTCTAACTATTTAAACAAAAATTAAATAAAGCACTTTAATCTGTGTTAAAACTGATCGATTGATTTACATTTTATGTGCTAGACTTGTTTTATTTTCATTGACAGTTTAGCAAAACAAGCTAACTTCATTTGCATATCTGCACTCACCAGAGGCAAGCTTTATTTTTCTTCATAATGTCTCCATACACATTTAACATGACATCTTATTTGACAGGATAAGACGAAACCATGCTTATTCTTCCATAAATGCGAACTAACTACACACAGGAACTAACATTGTGAGTGGGAAATTGAAGAAACATCAGACCATGTGCACCATACGACGGGTCTGAGGAATCATATGTAATCTGCATAAAAGTGAGAAAATCTCAGTTCAAATGTTACACTGTCACTTTGTCGCTTGCAGCTGTCAATCAAACCACAGCACTTACGATGGTCATCTGTCACTTTATCATTGCTAGAGTGAACGTAAAGTTAGTTAGAGAATGTAAAGAGGTTTATGATTTACAATGTCACGTCACATTTTATTGTTAATATAATCTATGTAGATAAGCTTGCTGATCAGCCTATACAATCAGAAGCTGGAAGTGGTAACAGCGTTGTTATGGTTACAGTGTGCACGCCACATGAGATGGTTATTTTTAGATATCAGCACAAAGAGGCGTGGTCAGCACTTTTTCTGTAGAAAAAAAACCACAGTGTGAAAGCAGCCTAACATTACTACTGATGCATCAAAGTTTCATGCAAGTGCCTTCTGAAATAACAACGCAGTCTGATGAAATAAAGTGAGAAGAAAGGACCCGTGATTGGCGTATTTTATATTTTTCCCTCAGGCGTTTTGCAGCAGAGTTGAATAAATCATCTTGGTGATCTGCAGCACTGTTGCGTGTAGCGAGTACTGGATCACGAGGGTCCCAAAGCCCTTGTAGAAGCCCAGTGGACCCTCCTCGCGTCGTATTGCGTTTATACAGTCCCTCATCCCCTCGTACTGAGAGTTAATGGGCAGCACCTCGAAGCCCAGGTCAGTGTTATCGATGATGGTGCGAGTTCCCTGAACATGCAGTCGGTGCAGCACTGTCTCCAGAGGAAACAGCAGCACGTCAGCACACAGGTTGGCCACGAAGCTAGCGATCAGCTCTGGGAAATAGGCGTCCAGCATGTTCTGGACCGTCTCCACGCCAAATTCGGTATGTCTGGGCGACGTGTTGGTGCTGCTGCGGCGACGCAGCACGTACAGCACCAGCTTCTGCATACTGGAGCTTATGATGTAATGTAGGACGCCGTGGAGGACGGTAGGAAAGACCAGCGCCCACAGGGGAAGGAGGCGTTTACTGTGGGGCACGCCCAGACCCAAGATACGCCCCACGCCCTCTTTGACACAGTCCAGGATGCCCGGGTTGTCCCGAATGATCTCACTCTATAGGGAGGTGAAAAACACAACAGAAGCTCTTTCATCAAAAATAACATGAAAACGTCGCTGCTGATAAACGCTTGGAGCTAGTTTCATACTCAGATTATATTTTATTTTCACAATCCAAAATATAAAGCAAGGGTTATCAAACTTTTTGCAGCTTTAAGGCAAGACATTCAATGTGTCAATGTGCATATGGTAATTAATATATTATATTAATATTATATACAGTCATGTGAAAAAATTAGGACACCCAATTAAATATTCAGTTCTTTATTAAGAAATATAAAATGTCAATTTCTGATCTTGTTTTAATTTGTACCTGTAGATGAAAGTGATATAATTGCATGTAAACAACAACAACAAAAAAAAATCACTTTGTTTTCACTTATTAAACAAAAGAAATCAACAAAAAAATGAGTATTTCAACTGAGGAAAAAGTTAGGACACCCTCTGCTAATAGCTAGTGTTTCCCCCTTTGGCTGAAATAACCTCAATTCAATTCAAAACCTAATTCAATTTTCGACTCATCTGTCCGAAGCACATTATTCCAGAAGTCTTGGCCTTTGTCTATGTGTTCCTTGGCAAACTTGAGTCTTGCCCTCATGTTTTTCTTAGACAGCAAAGGTTTCCTCCTTGCACACCTCCCATGATAATTAAAGTTGTGCAGTCTCTTTCTGATTGCAGATTCATGCACTTTGACATCAACTGTAGCAAGAGCTTGCTGTAGGTCCCGTGATGATATTTTAGGGTTTTTGGAGAATTCTGTAAGCATCTTGCAGTCTGCTCTTGGGGTCAATTTGCTTGGACGGCTTGACCTGGCCATGTTGGCAGTTGTTTTAAATGTTCTCCACTTGTAAATGATTTTCCAGACAGTGGAATGGCTGATTACAAATTCTTTTGAGATCTTTTTATATCCCTTACCAGACTCATAAGCATCAACAATCTTCTTTCTGAAGGCCTCAGAGAGCTCTTTGGATCTCACCATGGTGATACCTCTCACTTCAACAATTAAAAGCAAACTAATTGTCTGAGGTTTAAATAAGGCAAGCCTCCGTCAAAATGCTCTGTAACAATGTTCTAATAATTTGCACCTGATGTGATACACCTGTAAGTAATTTAACAAACAAATGTGGGGGTGTCCTTACTTTTTCCTCACAAGAATTTTTTTTTTTTTTGTAAATTACATTTTACAGATCATTTTAAAAAGACTTTTCTTTGGTTTTATTTGTTTAGTTATATTACTTGAATCTCCCAATATTATTAAAATGAAGATCAAATGTCTATATGTTTAACTATGTTAAAAAAAAAAAACAAAAAAAACACGCTTTCATGGGGTGTCCTAATTTTTTCACATGACTGTGTAAATATATATGTATATAATTTTTTTTAAACAACAGACATAATAATTAATCTTTGCCTGATGAGCAAGGATATTCGTACAATTTCTAATTAAATATGTGCCAATTTGCATACTTCATAAATCCAGAAAAGCTTAAAATTAGAATGTATATTTTACTGTGTAGACTTTATTGTTTAATCAAAAACAGACCATGCATAGTTATTAAAAGCAATGTTGTTATGCCAATTTTCAGTATAAAATCTAGCACTATCAACATTTTAGGTAGTTCATCTATAAGGTCCTTCTGAATATGGGTAGGAATGAAAATTTCCTGAACGCACTCAAATAGAAACTGAAATTTTTGGTTCTGAATACAGAAAAAAAATTAATTTGAGGACACGGTTTTAAAAATGCGGTTTCCACTCTCGTAAGTGTGGTTTATAAAGGAAATTATGTGTATCGTAATGACAGATAAATTAACATACACTCACAGAGCACTTTATTAGGAACACTATACTAATACTGGTTTCCACACGATGTTGGAAATATTCCTTTGAGATTCTGGTCCATGTTGACATGACTGCATCACGTAGTTCCCGCAGATTTTTCAGGGGCTCTTTCATGCTGCGAATTTCCCATTCAACCACATCCCAAAGGTGTTCTATTGGATCCAATCCACTGAAGAACATTTAACTCATTGTCCTGTTCATGAAACCAGTTTGAGTTGAATTTTTCTGTGTGACATGGTGCATTATCATGCTGGAAGTACCCATTAGAAGATGGGTAAATTGTGGCCATGAAGGGATGCACATGATCAGCAACGATACTCAAACAGGCTGTGACATTCAAGCGATGATCGATTGGTATTCGTGGGCCCAAAGTGTGGCAATAAATCATTCCCCACACCACCAGCCTGGACTGTTGCCACAAGGCAGGTCCATGGATTCATGCTGTTGGTGCCAAATTCTGACCCTACCATCTGTGTGCCTCGGCAGAAATCAAGGTTCATCAGACCAAGCGATCCCAGGAGATCAGCACTTACAGAAATACTCAAACCAGCATGTTTGGCACCAACAATCATGCCACGATCAAAATCACTGAGACCACATTTTTTTCCCCCCGTTCTGACGGTTGATGTGAACGTTACCCAAAAATGATTTTATGCATCGCGCTGCTGCCACACGATTGGCTGATTAGATAATTGCATGAATAAATAGCTGTACAGATGTTCCTAATAAAGTGTTCAGTGAGTGAGCACTTTACAATATATACACATACAAACATACATCAGGAAACACATTTTTCAGATATATGACATGACGTGATTGTGACAAGTGGGCGGAGTTTAAGGTAATGCAGCGGTTGCGAGTGGAAATAAAAACAGTGATTAATGATAATATTAATGATAATATGAAAGAGACATTTTTGATAATATGAAATAAACATTTTGATATTTTTATAACAACAGTCTAAAAGGAAGATATGATACAGATACAATTTTTTGCAGTTTAAAAATTGGAAAAATGATTTGGTTCCATCTGTAGTGGTTAGATTAGAACTATAAAGATTTATACAGAACCATATACAAAGAAAAAACCTGCATATAATTAAGCCTTCAGTTTGTGTTCAATGCAACTCAAATACCAAAAATATATATTGCAGTTTAACTCATCCTTGTTTATGCAACTTAAATTATTTCTTCTAAATCATTGGTAAGTCTCATGGATATGTGTTCATGCTTGTCACTTAATAAATCGAGATTTAAGGATGACACTGACCTGGACAGTTTCAATGAGGCTTGCTGAGTAAAACGGCAATGCAACCACATGTGTTAAACTGAAAAAAGAAAAAACACTCTTGCTCAAAACCATTAAACAGCATGAGATAAGAGTTCAAGTGCTAGAAATTCCCTCTCCACAAAATCAACACTTGACTAAATCCCAAACAAGTCTGAGCAAGCGCGTATTCTTTAGAATTTCACAGATGTAAAAGTCAGGAAGGTGGATAAGCATTAAAAAATAATTGATAAAAAATGAAGCAGATAAGATCAAAATTTAAAGTCACTAACACCAAGAAGTGAGTGAAATGGCTAAATTCTTATGATACGAGATCTGTTATCATGGGGAGTTTTTAATATTACACTTGTGATATAACCTAAGCTACTTCTTGTTTTTCATGCTTGAGCGCATCGTCACACTAACTGGAACTCTGTGCATGTATTAGTCACATCAGTGCTTTCATCTCAGCGCAGTTTACAACAGAATGTACTAAACATAAGCATTTGAGGTTTAATGATAAGGACAAATCCAGCACAGACAAAAGCTTGAAGGATGAAAGGTCACTACTGCAGAGGTGATCGAAAACAGGTCACAATGTACAGCCAGGAGTGTTACGGTTAGAGATTCTCGCTGTATTATAACCGAGTCTAAAATGACCACAACTTCACAAAATCAAATTTTTTTCAGTGGTGAAAATTAAAGGAATATTTATTACAAAAACAAAAGATTCTCTGCATGCAGTATATATAAAAAAAAAGAACAAAAAAGGATTTCATGCATACTACAAACACCTCATTTGAATAAAAACTGATTATTTTGTCCTTTAATAAAACCATTTATTGTGGTTACGCTTGAACATTAGTAGGTCACATGACCATAACATGTAGATACTGTAGGCTTTGCCTGTGCTATGAACTCAGTTATGTACATAAAACCCCCAAGTGTTGCTTCTCTGACACGTTCTTCTAAAGTCTGTCGTCTATATATATTATCGCTCTGCGTTTAAACTTGGTTTCTTTTTGTTTTTGAAGAGAGTGAACACTTTCTTGAGTGTCTCTATACTGAAGAAAAAGCACAAAACAAGTTTTCCCACAGGATATAATGAAATTTTTACCATCATGTCAGTTCAGATGGGATATATATTACCTTGTAGTGGTTATTTTATAGAAGGTGAAATATGGCGTAATCTTTACTAACATGACAGGACTAAAATCCCAGAGATACTCCGGTATTAATTACATCACTCCACCTCCTTATGTAAAACTTATCCAGTCTGAATAGGGCTTTAGAAAGCTATATTTGAGAATGTCATTTGCATAAAATCTCTTACACTGTCAGTATTTATCACGTTGTTATAAGCTGACAGATAGAGTGGATGCGAGGAGATGTGACACTGCGGCAAAAGAAAACAAGTACAACTTGACGCCAACGCTATCTACAGGGATGCCTGTGCCACCAACGAGTACTAATTTGTATGCAAGAAATACCCTTAAAATATTCTTCAAACAGGAAGGAAGCTCAAGTTCCAAAATCTATTCAGTTCATCTGCTGCTTGCAATGATAACCCCATATAAATCCTACAAACATTCAACCGCCCGTTCTTGAGCTACCGTGCTAACGAGATTCTCGTTTGGGCACATAGATGGACAGACAACCCGAAAACATATTAGACATGAAATAAGTCATCAGTGAGGTAACCATCTGATCATACACCATGACTAACTGTGACACTGTAAAAACCCTACGTACAGAGTCAATCTTAATGTATTACAATTCTCTCATAGATCATATTAAAATGTTGTAAGTGATGAGGTATGTGTCTGAAATACTTTACCCCTTCAGAATAAAGTGACCTGCGATTTGTTTAGGATTCCATCTGTGGGGCAGCTCCCTGTGAGAAAAAAAAAATCTTCAGTGTCTCCACACTGGCTAAAGTTAACATATTAATCTGCAACAACTGTGTAATTATTAAATTCAGATTTCCTTAATATAGAAATCAAATGAAATAAAAGTGCTGTCCACAGAATGCCATGGTTCCAACATTGCTAACAAGAAAATCCCAGCATATAAAACATTAAAATAGTACATCTTTTTTAATGTTTCATATACCTTTTGCATACAGTTAACCCATTTCAAAATATCCAACACAGACCCACCCAGACTTTTTGGTAGCACTTAGCAGGAGGTGGGCGATATGACGAAAATATCATATCACCATTCTCAAAGACGTTTCTACAATACACAGTAATATGTTACACACGGTGGATATAAAACGTCTACACAACCCTGTTAAAATTGCAGGTTTTTGTCATGCAAGAAAAATTAAACAAGATCAATCATGTCAGATAATTTTTCCACTTGAATTCTGTTGGTTGCTGTAACACATTAAAAGTGGAAAAAGATCTGATATGATTTATCTTGGTTTCATTTTTTACATCACAAAAAGCTGCAATTATAACAGGGGTGTGTAGAATTTTTTTAATCCTGTAGCTTTGCTAACATCCTGCCCGCAAAATAGCAGCATTGCATTAAGAAAGAACTTTATTTAATGTCAATAAAAATAACTTTTATATATATATATATATATATATATATATATATATATATATATATATATATATATATATTTAACACTAAAAAGGAGAAAAATATAACAAAATTTAAACATCAAAAAAATCACCATAAACAATTTAATAAAAATATATCACAATATCCACAATGTCTCAGAAAAGCATATTGTGACATAATTCATAACGATATTTATATTGTAGCCTCACATCACCCTGCCATAGCACGGAGACTAACTGATACTGACACATGATACCTGCAAGTTGCACATATCAACAGTACATTTATTATGTGGATGATTTTCAGAAGAACGTGTGTCAAAAAAAACTGTGATGCAACATTTGCTATATAATAAAAAAATATATATATATATAAAATAAATTTTCTGACCATAAAGCCCACAGTACTGCCCACATAATTTCTGTTGGCTCAAGTTTACCCAAACCTTTCCCATTTTTCACATATTTTCAGGTGTCTCCTGTTTCGAAACAGTCAAAATCTGTAAATGCTACAGCTAAACCGTAGATATTGTCACCTCTGCTAATGCTCATTAGTTATAAGCAAGATAGAAAAACTTGATTTTGAGAAGACAGTCATTTCTAGTTGGTCATTGTTTTCAGGTATTTAAACATGTAGAGTATGGATGATATTAAAGATCAGAAATTCACCAGTGGATGCCTGAGTGGTGCAACAAAATAACATTCACCCTGTCAGGAGATCGCTAGTTTGAATCCCAACAATGCCGGATGTCCAAGGAAGCAAATTTGGAGGTATTGTCTTTCAATGAAATATGAATCATATCACTATTCCTTTGGAAACACTGGACAACTCTGGAAAAATCCCAGAGCTAGAAATGCCAGCATTGTCAGTATGGTTTCAGATATTTTCTAACATAGATATTTTCTAAAATAATAGTCCACCCCTCCTATTCATATCTGTATTTGTATTCATTTATAGTCAGGAATATGTTGAGAAAATCCACAAAAATAGAGTGATAGAGCGTAAAGGTGAACATGTAGTGCATATGTAGTAAATAATAAATACAAAATAAAGTATATGTAGTTTTAATCTCATTGGTTCCTGACTTTTCAGACACTCTGTAGAACACATTATCTGTTCATTCAGAATAATATATTCAATTACGTCCGTAGTCCAGAATTTTCAGAAAGTTTAATTTAAAAAAAAAAAAAAAAAAAAAAAAAAAAAAAAAAAAAGTGCATAAAAAAGTCATCTAGTGCTTCTACCAATCAATCAAGTACAACCACATTAAAGTGGTTTTAACAGAAATTGTAGAATTCAGGGCCTCATGTGTGACACTCTCTGTCTGACTTGCACACTTCCATTTGACTCAGCATCAGATAACCATTACCTTAAAACAAGAGGGGATTCCTGAGGTGACTGACATATCACCAGATCACTACAACAAGGTGAAAAACTTGTCAGATATTGCTTGCCTTGGCAGTGGGGTGCACTCGCTGATGATGCCCTCCGTCCCAAGAGTCACACCCTGGACCACGAACGTGCTCCCCATCCCCTTCCATAAAGCCTTTGGACCCTTACACACACACGGAGAGAGAGAGAAGGATCGAGATGTAGCCGAGCCTCACATTCATGATCTCTAGCGCTATCAATTACTGATAAGCAATAAAGTTCAAGTACCAGAGGATCTTGTTATAATTCTTATAATCATGGTATAGAGAGATGCATTCTGGACATACTGAAAGCCATGAAGCCTTTGTTACCTGCGTTTTGGAGACGTTGTACATCACATTAAGAGCTGTTAAAGGTGACAGGTGGTAGCATCTGGCGTGGTAATTCACCTGAGACACACCATCAAGAAAGCAATAAGTTACAGTTAAATTAATTAAATTGCATTTAATTAATCTTTTAAACTTTTAAATCCTACACGTAATGAATTTATAAATACCACAAACACGAAATATACATATACAACTGTCTGACCTTGTTTTTTGTCTATATATCCATTTAAACAACTAATTTTAATTCATACCTAAAACAACAATTAAATAATGCTTTACAGCAAAAGTTTGCACACCCTTACTTCAAGATGATGTATCACAGAGGTATGCTGTAAGCTTTAAAATATTATACTGCAAAGAATGACAGCTTCGCAAGTGAAATTATCTTGAACATACTCAAATTTATGAAGTATTTCCTATTATAAGATTACAATATATCATATATAAGATTACTAAACCTATTTCTAGACATTTCAAGCTTTAAATTTTCTTATTCTATTGACATATAATTTTATATCTTTCTAGATATAAATGTTTAAAATTAGCAAAATTATCTGCCAATACAACAAGAAATTAGTAAAAAAAGTCTAGAAATAGGTTTAATAATGTTGTATTTGGTTTATTGCAACCTTATAATAGGAAATACTAGATAAATTTGACTACAGTCAACATATTTTATATTTTCAAATGATGTCTTTTTAGGACTTTTTCAGGTTTCCTCCTATTTGTGTCTGCTTTTTTTGTGTATCTGTGAATCCTCTGTGGTTTTTTTATTTTCCCAGTTATATTTCTTTCCCTCTTGATGTCATGTCTTTGTGTAGGTGTTTCTTCCATTCCTGGTAGTTTTCTCTGTTGGTAATGGTCGCCCCAAACACTAATATCATTTTCTTTTTTTTTTTTATCTCTGGTCTTTTATCACTGTTAAAGGTCAGAGGGTCATTCTGTTTTTCCCCCCAGGTCTTCAGACTCTTTTCTGAATCCCACTGACTCTTACAGCAAGCAGAACGAAAGATTAAGTAAGACTTAAGTAAGAGTTAATGTGCTGCCTTTTGTTGTTTTGTTCTGTTGCAGGTATGCAAGAGGAAAACACCATTAATGACCACAGTTCTGGTTTGTAGATAAGCAAGTGACATGCAAACTTTTGCACTCAACTGCACAATGACCCCAAAATCCAGTATTACATTAGTGCAGATCTGTCATATTCAGTAAAATACAATTTTTGATTACTGAAATTATTTGACATATATATACTATTATCCATCTTTCTTTTAATTTGAGGTTTACCTGGCACTGCCGTCGAAACACAATACACGGGTGGGCTAGGACATTTTCTGTAAACAGGCTGAACAAAAACAAAACAAACAACAAAAGTTTACTCTTTAGACAAAGTTCCTGACTTACGTTGTGTGTATTAGTTATACACTACCTTGCAAGACCAATACCAAAACCAGCAAATCTGTTCAACTGATCTGAAAATAGAAAAGAAGAAGAAGAAGAATCACACAACTTGCGTCAGTATAAAAGACTTTGCCATTGATTGGGAAGATTTCATGCAACAAGTAGCAAACATGGTAATGTGAAGATCCTAAAGTTCCCATGGACAACATTATTAAACAACACTCGAATGGAAAAAGCTACAGAGCCATAGAAAAGAACAGTAAACATCCCTGGAGGAACAGCTAGTTCGATAATATGCAAGTGAAAAGTTCATGGAATCATAACTACTCATCCCCAGACAGGTGAGTCACGTAAGATTCTACAGCCTGCTCTCAGACTAATGATCAGGAAGGTAAGAGAAAAGCCAGGAGTTGAAAAGAGTCGCATGACGACAGTTACACAGAGAACAATAAGCAATAAACTGCACTGCAATCATCTCTGTTTCTACACCTCATGCTAAACTCCTCTGCTAAAAAAAGGGGCACAGACATGCACGCTCCAAACAAGCCATGGAACAAAAGATGAAACAAAAACAGAACTCTTTGGTAATAATTCATCTCGTCATGGAGAAAGAAGGGTTGTGTGTATGATCCCAAGAACACCATACCCACAGTGAAGTACAGAGGCCTGAGCTTCATGATATGGGGTTGCTTCTCTGCAAAGGGTACTGAGGGATTACACGTCATCGAAGGAAACATGAACGGAGTGATGTACCGGGACATATTAGAGGAGAATATAATCTCATAGACAAGTCTCATAGATGGACGTTTCAACAAGACAGCGACCTCAAACATACAACCAAAATAACTCAACACTGGTTCCTAAACAAGAAGATGAAGGTGCTTGCATGGTCTAGCCAATCTCCTGACTTTATTTATGGAGGTTTATGGAATTGCGAGTCCATCAGAAGGACTCTCAACGTTAAGGAATTGAAGATGGTCTGGCAAGAGGCATGGGCCAAAATTCATCCACAATGCTGCAAAAAGCAATTAACTTTTTTGCCATGGACATTTTGAAGCTGTAATTGCAACGAAGTACTAATGTTCATTTCTGGTGTCTGTATACTTGCACCCAATCAATTTCATTGTTTAAACACATCTTTGTTTATGAATACCACAGTAATCTGAAGTGGATATATATACTTTTTACCCAATCATTGTATTACAGGGTGTCCCAAAAGTCTCCCTACATAGGGGAAATTAATACATTTTAGCAAAATGTCTTCCAAACTTTTTCATGCTTAGTTTATATTATATATTTATATATTTTTTCAGATAGCCTTTAAGAATATCTTTGATAAAAGAAGAGCGTATTGAAATCATTCTCAAGGCTGTGATGGACATGCAATTACATGCACAACACCAGAGGTGTTAACATATGTGTCATGAGTAGGAGAGACAACTCCATGTGTGTTTACAAAGAAATTGCAATCACGTAGAGGATGTTTTGTAAATAAAGTTACAGTTTGCCAAAAATTTTTATTTGCCCTATGTATGGAGACTTTTGGGACACCCTGTAGTATAACCTCTGAAGAATGAGGAATGTTTGTGGGGAACAGCTGTCCAGATGTGTGCTTAAAAATAAGCTAAGTGGCTCTGAATGTTTACGCACAATATTCCTCAAGATATTTTGTCCAAAAACTGCTTATATTAACACACAGCTGAACTCAGATATTCACTTGGATGAGTCACATTTAAGCGTGAATAAATTCGACTAAATGCCAAAGGGTATAAAAGTCCAGAAAGCTTATTCATTATTTATATTCAGTTGTCTAATTTCAAGCTTTTAATTTATGATGTATTTAGGTAAGAGTGGTTTTGGCATGGTTTTGGCAGGGAAAACCCCAATCAGTGTAAGAAAAGTTCTCAGACTGCCTTATAATCACAGCACATCTTGAGTTTCATGAATATAATTATTAGCTAAATATGTACCTTCATATTTATCTATTTGGAGCTTTTTTTTCCCCCTGAACTTTCTGCTCATAAACCCTAAATGAGTAATTGTGTTTAAGTGTCGATTCAAATTATGTAACATCACCGATCCTATTTTTATTAAAATTACGCAATGATTCAAACTGATGATTTATTTTGCAAACTTTACTTATTATTCTTCAGCAGGAGTTATGTAAGGAATAAAACAGTTGGTTGTGTGCTACTATAAGGAAATAATCAATGATTGTGTGGTGTGATACAGCTCGACGTGAAACAGGATTACAGTTACCAACCTTGAAGATTTTTCCGATAATAGCATGTCCCACATTTATAGCTACATTTAATGTTACGGAAAGTCCACGAAACAAGTTCGTTCCTGTTATAGTTCCTGTCCTTTATGTTATAGCGGCTACCAAAAAAAGTGCAACATCCTCTGTCCTGAAGACTTTCCTGTGGGCGAAAACCTCCTGACAGTTATAAAGCGTTGACACTGAAAACACCTTTAATAAGCGTTAAATAAACGTCTCCTAACAGAAACATTCACCATATCAACAAGAATGGGTTTTTCTTTGTTAAATCAACACTTTCTGACCAGTCAGATTCGAAAATTCAACAGAAAACTATAATAATTATAATTAACAATGATAATGATGTCACAATGCACTTTTCTGGCATATAGCAGAACAACCCTTTTTTGTGTTTCACAGATGTTCTTTCATGCATCCCAGGCACACCTGACTGAGTTACGTTTGTGCAAGCCGATGTTCCTATCAACCAATCACCAATGGTTCCCAATGACCAATCACTGATCACCATTGATCCCAATGACCAATCACTGATCACCATTGTTCCCAGTGACCAATCACTGATCACCATTGTTCCCAGTGACCAATCACTGACCACCATTGCTCCCAGTGACCAATCACTGACCACCATTGCTCCCATCAACCAATCACTGACCACCACTGATCCTAATGACCAATCACTGATCACCACTGTTCCCAATGACCAATCACTGATCACCATTGCTCCCAGTGACCAATCACTGACCACCATTGCTCCCATCAACCAATCACTGACCACCACTGATCCTAATGACCAATCATTGATCATCTTTGTGCCCAATGACTAATCACTGATCATCATTGTTCCCAAAGACCAATCACTGATCCCATCCACCAATCACTGATCAGTGGTGTTTCTGACGACCAATTACTTGTCACCATTGTTCCCAATGAACCATCAATGATCACCAGTGTTTCCTATGACCAATCACTGATCATTACTTGGTTCTTTGTTTTAAACTCTCTTCTTCGCTATAATTAGTAATAAAAGTGAGTTATGGGTGGCACAGCGGTATTGCTGGATTGGTATTCTAAATTGTGAATGAATGTGTTTGTGAATGGTGCACGGCAACGTACTGGCGTCTCACCACACGGTGAATTCTCTCACCTGGAGACCAGTGTTCCCGGGAAATGGCTCCAGATCCACCCCGACACTGACCAGGATAAAGCACTTATTGAAGAAGAATGAATGGATGAATGAATGAAGTCAGTTATTCTTTCTAAAACCATTTTCCTTCATGTCTATTCCTCTGATACTCACTACTTCATTTGGTTTCCTTTGGTTTGTGTTTTTGATAGAAATTATAGTACTTTCTAAATTAATACATAAATAATTATTTTGTGATGCCATGACCAAAGATTTCTTTCTTCTATAAGAAATAAATTATAATCTATCCGTTTCTATTCTGATAAAACTCTATTCTAAACTGTATTCATAAAACCTTCCCTTATTAATATGCAAATGATCATGACGCCACAATAAATACGCAAATTAGCTCGTGACCTCATCTGGCGACTTTCTGAGAATGGATTAGCTCCTTTCCCCTGAAATGAGCTGGCAACACTGCATGACGGACCTGTGGGTGTCCCTACCCCCTGATCTGACACCGGATCTGTGCTAATTATCGCCTACAATACAGCGGAGTGTTCAGTCTTTCACTCTGGCGCTCTTCATCCTGACGTACCGGATGGTGGAGCAGCAGACTGAAACTCTCCGTCTCCGGCCCCGGGGGCTGCAGGAGCCGCTTCAAACTGCGGCGTGCTGTCACCAAAGTGCAGGTTTCTGCTGCCGGGGATGTCCGGAGGCGTGGTGACCCAGTGCTGCAGGTCAGTGCTGGATGAACTGTTAAACGACCTTCCCGAATAGCCTCCGCCGTATGACGGCTCCTCCCTGCCCCTGTAACCTAACCCGTCGAAGCTGTCTGGGCGTCGGGAAGTCATGTTTATGGGGAAACAGTGGGGACTGTAAAGTGAGCGGAAATAAATATATTTGTCCTCTTTAACAGAGCTGCAAACGAAACATTTCGAAACTGCAAGGATTCCCAGTCGCCTGGTGCTGTGCCCCAGATAACAGCACTGCTTCTCTGTCAAAACAACTGTAGCTCGGGATTTAGCTAGCTAGCTAATTGAACTGCAACCTTTGACTTCCTACGTTACTTCCGGGTGCGCTCTGGCCTTCTGGGATATGTCATCCTAGTGTTGCCAGGTCGCCAGTTTTCTACAATACGTAATGTATACCAGCTGTAGTATACCAGCTGGTTGCTAACGTGTTGCTAGGTGGTTACTATAGTATTTCATCTGTTTGCTAGTTATATGTATATATATGCCATGCTATAGTTCTAATTTTCAACAAATTATAGGATAGGAGCCATTCCACTTCCTGTTTAAAAAAAAAAAAAACTTAAAAATAAAAAACTGAACCTGATTATATGTAAATGTATAGCACAGCAACCACCAAGCAACACCCTAAGGACCATCTGGGATAACATAGCAACCACCTAGCAACTCTAAAAAAAAATCACCAGGAATACTACAGAAACCCCTTAGCAACACGCTAGGAAGAGCTGGGACACCATAGCAACAGTATAACACCCCAGTGACCACCTGGGATAACATAGCAACCAGTTAACAACAAGCTAGCAACCAGATGAATGACCATAGTAACTCCCTAGCAACATACTAGCAACTACCTGGGCTAACACAGTAATACATTAGTAATACACTAGCAAACAGATGAAATACTATAGTATCCTCCTAGCAACACACTAGCAACCACCTATGATAACATACAGTAGCAACCACTTAGCAACATGCTAGCAAACAGATGAAATACTATTGTAACCACCTAGCAACACACTAGCAACCACCTATGATAACATACAGTAGCAACCACTTAGCAACATGCTAGCAACCAGATGAAATACCATAGTAATCACCTAGCAACACACTAGAAACCACCTGGGATAACCTAGCAACCACTTAGCAACATGCTAGCAACCAGATTTGTTGTCAAATTGCTGTGGTAGAAGAGAAGCAACTTTCGGGTGTGCTGTTATAGGAAAATAATTTCAGAGAGGTTGATTATTTTGTTCTTCACTTAAAATATTACTAAACCCATTCAAATGCAGACGTCCTTTTCCTCACACACACACACACACACACACACACACACACACACACACACACACTTTCCCTCTCAAGATCCAGATCTAGCCTACATGAGGCCCACGAATATGCAGCCCTATGAAAATTAGTTTAAGGTTTCTGTTTTTGATGCTTTTTTTTTTTTTTTAAATGTACGATTTAAAATATTTTTAAATATTACAGTTTTAAAATGTTGTTCACAATTTTGATATGAAGCAGCTTATTTGAGAGGACAAGACGTTTGAGATGATTTCTTGGGCTCACACTTGGCAACCCTGCGGCGTATAAATTACAAATAGAGCTTTTTTATTGTAAATAATTTGTGACATATAGGCTACAGTTACTCTCTGATACACTTTACATATATTATTATTGATATATAATTTAACATAATTCACGCACAAGTATAACCGAACAACAAAACTATTTATAATTGGTTATAATATTATGCTGCTCACGTAGCTCCGCCCTCTAATGGCTGTTCAGTGCTGGTGACTGTGTTGCCAGGTGCTCTGTTTTTAATCGTTATTGGGATCCTAATGTTCTGTTTTTCTTTGTTTGTTAATGTCATGTGTAACAATACATTTGTAATAAAATCATGATATTTATGCTCACAGTGAATTGTAAAACTGCTGGTCTAGAACTCATTTTATTTACATGGAGTTGGTTTGTTTCAGACAGACCTGGCAACCCTGGCAGCTTTAACCCCGCAACAGCATTCATTCATTGATTAGTTGGAAAGGCTGCGGTAAGCAAAACCGTTTCAGTGATTTTTATCAGTAATAACACAAAGGCTTTAACTGAACCGAAGAAGAGCGTTAAGTGTAAATGTGGTTTCATTATTTGTATGGATGGCTTGCAGATTGTTTAAAATAGGAACGAAAAAGAAGATTAGCATTCAAGATAGCTAGCTGACGCCTAACCGTAATATACACACTGTTCTTTTTTATATCATTTAAAAAGCTTGTCATCTTTTAGTTACGGATAAAGCTCACGTTATTCTGCTATACAGTTGCACCAAATGCACTCAGGTTCCAGTTGATTAGATTAACCTTCCATATAGGTCACTTTGTTTGTATACAGTTCTACAGACTGGAGCACATCTGTAGTATGCAGATGTTTCATCACCCCTCTGTCCTATCCATCAGTGCATAGTGAACACCACTGGCCAGATGTTATCTGGGGGGTGATCTTTTCTCAGCAGAGAAGTTAGAGCAGTTAGACAGACATTGTGCTGATATGAGTGTATCGAGCAGAGCAGTGATACTGGGATTTAAAATAAATCATGAACTTAAACTAGATAGCTGACAGCAGGGCTATGGTCAGAAAATGACACAGCTGGAGAGCCATGGGGTCTGGGGGTACGTAGGGGTTCATGAGGTGTAGCTAGAAAATCAGATTTTCCAATTTTGTTATTAAGGTAGAATTTTTGCCTCATGATTCCAGGATCAGCGGTTCGATCCTGAGCTCAGGTTACTGTCTGAGTGGAGTTTCTGTGCATGTTCTTCTTGTGTCTGCATGGTGTGTGTGTGTGTGTGTGTGTGTGTGTGTGTGTAGTGCCCTGTGATGGACTGGTGTCCCATCCAGAACGTGTCCCCACCTCAGCTCAAGATCCACCACAACCCTGACCAGGAATCTTACTGAACATCTCTTTTTCTTAACAGCTTGCCATCTGAAGGGTGCCGGATGTAGTTGAAGGACCTGTCCTGTGGCCCTCCCCCACATCACTCCTCTCATATTCCCTGCACTGCATGGCTTCACCTGACCGCATCTCTCCTCCCGTCACCGTAGCCCTGATCCGGCAGCCCCTCATGCTTTGGACAAGGGCTGCTCACAGCCTGCCTCATGACTGCCTGGATCGTTCTGCCAGTCAGCCTGTCGGCGTTCTCCATCACAGGGATATGGATAGTGTGAGTGTGTGTAAAGCTGCATAAAGAAAGTGTGTAAAGAAACATAAATTCCTGTTGTCCAGGGCTTGTATGTGCCTTGTAATATACAGTGTAAAAATTAGCACATCCTTTAGGACCAAATCAAGAAGATTTAGATAGTGTATGTGAATTTTAAACAAATAATAGTGAAAAAAGACCAAATGACTTGAGTTCAAAAGTTTCATAACACTTTTAACAATACATGTTGTAATAAAGCAGCTTCACAGGAATCCTAATGTAGATTTAGATCCGTAATGAGCAAGCCAGATCTGTCAATTTGAGCATCATAGTCTAATCTTTATGATGCAGTTTTTACTAGGGGTGTAAACCACAGGCTTCCAGATAATACAATTTTGATTATTAAAGCAGTAATTCGACAATTAATTATACCACTGAATCTGATACGATATGATATTGATTCATAAGGCATTGATTCGATATTTGGTGATACCACTGAACCTGCTACGATACAATTCGATTTAATAGCCTTCAAGCAATGTAACCAACTTTATTCAGAATCTGGGGTAGGCGTACAGTCAATTTGCGAATTGTGATGATGATAAAGACAGACTACTTTAAGTGTCAGACTTACAGGCATATCACCTTGCTAGCCCATTTACAAGTCAGTTAAAAAATAGGAATTATTTTTTACACAACAGTTGTCTGTCCTGTGATTCATTTCAATCATTGCCTTTTAAACTGATGCATCAGTACAAATCATCTGATCGTTACACACCTAGTTCTTAGGTACAAGTCTGCAGTATTCGGGTGAGATTAGTTTGTTTCTTACTTTCTGAATGTGAGATAAATGTTCCCGAATGACTCGAATGCACACCGTCTTTCATATCCTCTGAACAACTTCTGAATTCTCACATGAATAAATGTGTAAAACAGATGAGTTTCCACCCAGAAACCATAGGGGCACAAAAATTTGCACTATTAAAACTGTGTGAACTGGTCACAAGGAAAGATCAGCACTGCAACCTTCATTTCATCATTTCACCATTGTCATGATTTATTAGGAAAAACCAAAAAAAAAAAAAAAAACCCTGAGATTTGTTCATTTCCGACTCCTACAATATCAGTATTGCAAAGACCAACATTTCAGTTCTGTTTAAGACCTGATATATTGTGCTTTTATTTACATTCTTTAGTCACGTTTTGTTTTAAAAGCTGTAATTTATCAGCGTTGCAATGCAATCACATGAAGATGAGAAGATAAAATCTAAGCATGGTATTATGTTTCCCAGGTACGCCATGGCAGTGATGAACCACCATGTGTGTCCAGTCGAAAACTGGTAAGTCAGCAATTTCCATAAGCCTTCAAATAGCACAGATCATCACTATTATTTGTGTGGCAGCCTGGTAAAACCCTTCACATGATCAGATCTGCTATATAAACTTGACTCTACTACTATATAGTTCTGAAAATGAGAGTGCTTTTCTAGCACTTTAAAAATCTGGCTTAGCCAAAAGTGAAAATGGAGAAAATCACGTATAAAGTTTTGACTCTGACCGCAGCGCAGGAGCATCACAGACATTTTAACAGCTGGTATCAAAACAAACAAACTGAACTGAGTAACTTGTATCTGGTTTGCTGTGGCACATCTCTCCAACAGCTAGCTCAAAGTGTGATGTTTACTATGTGAGGAAATCACACTTAGCTAGCAAGGTTTTAGACACCTTTTTTTGGAGACTGACTTTTTTTTTCCCCCACTACGTTTGTTAAACTGGCTTCTTACCCAACATGATGACTCAAGATGCAGTGTGAAACCTTAGGAAAGATTCAAAAGTAAATAAAAACAATTGCACAATTTCAAAGCGTGGTTTAGGCAGAAAACCCAGTGCCGGCCAAAAAAAACCAAAACAAATTTCCGTCTTTGTTGGCTGTTTGACATCCGATGGGTTTTTTCCAGGCTGCCACACATACATGGTTTGTGGAACATCAGCTCCTGTATCTCACTATCTAACACATTGTTACATAATTCACAGGATGTATAATGTGACTTGTAATGAGGAAACAGCCAAGAGGGGCTTCCCCAAGACCTGCTGTACTCTACAGGACATCCCTCTCATCAGGTTTCTTCTCTTCCTACAGCCGGATTCTTCTGCTCATATTTTCTGTATGATGCATGATCAAATCTTCAGTTTCTGATAGCACTCTTTGTCATTTTCTTTTTCAGTAAATGTGGCTGCTACCCACCTGAGAGCTGTCTCTTCAGTCTCATAGGCAACGTCGGGGCCTTTATGGGTAAATAATCATCTCGAGCTTGCTTGTGAGTGCTTTATATGTGTGAATTTGACAGGCTGGAAACACTGATAATCGACAACACTGTGGTTTTGCATTTGAACGCATGCTTCACATGAGACTTTAGTGTATCAATCAAAGTAAACTTGATACTTATGGTTCATTTTGGTTCAAATTTTGTTTGGTTTAATTTGATTTCACACATAATTAAATATAACAGAAAACCTTTGGCTAAGGAACATATAGAGCTTAAAACATCCTCGAAATATTGTGACGGAAAAAAGCTGGGAAAAAAAAAAAACCTTTATCAAGTGTGTGTAGAAATCACAAAAATCAGCAGAGCACAGAAACCACAAATAGCCAGCACTAAGTAAATGATTAGATAATTAGATAAATATCTAACATAAAACATGTCATGTGTCACATTCAGTGTTTCTTTTTTTCCTTTTATTTGTTGGTCCAACTCTCCAAACCACTTGGCATTTCTGCAGCACAACAGCTCTGTCAGCTCTGTCCTTCAGCTCAGTTTGTTCCTCATAAATCACTTCAGCAGCTCGTATCCAAAAAATGCTGCATGTCATGTTTGATTCACTTCCAGCAGTCGAGTTGATTCAGAGTCAAATCACTTTCTCACTGCAATGGAAGCTGGAACCACTCAGGGAGTTTTCACATCTATTAGTCTATTTGCCAAGTCCGAATCAGAGCTAAATTGATACTTTTGGTTTGTTTGCTATATGCTATAATGCTCTTTTGCAAAAAACAGCAAAAAAAAAAACCCTTTTGGCTGAGGGAGGTGTGCGGGTGGGGGTTTGTAGGGCTGAAAATGTCCTCATTCTTTTATTTGAAAGGGAAAGACAAACAAATATTAATTAAGTGCGCACAGAACTGACAAAAATCACCTGAGCTTTAAGGTTCATTTGTAGTGAGATTTGAAGTGATTCGACACTGAACCGACTCGACTGCTGGAAGTGAATCAAACATGCCATGTATTTCAGTCTGCACCTTCAAACCAACTAGCAAGCGAACCAAAAGTATCAACTTCACTCTGATTCAGATTCACTGATTAGGCCACTCATTTAATATTTACAATAGTTTGCTTATTTCTTTTTTTAAATATAATAAAGCCGTATTATATTGTTTAATGATCTCTCTTTCTCTGCAGTGGTGATGGTTTGCATGTTGCGTTACGCTCATGTGATTGAGCACAGCCACCATTGCTGGGTCAACACGAGTGCGCTGGTGTCGGGTTGTATTAATGCTCTGGGACTCGTCATGGTGGGCAACTTCCAGGTGAGTTGAGAAAGAAATGAATAACAATATCCACCCCTGAGGTGAATATGTAACCGAATTCATGATTGTTTCCTCTCTCAGGTCGACCATGCGAAGACTCTGCACTATGTGGGGGCCGGTGTGGCATTTCCTGCAGGTCTGCTCTTCGTATGTCTGCAGTGTGTGCTCACGTACCCGCATTGCCGAGACAGCGCTGGACTTCTGGATGGCCCATGTGCGCGTGGCTCTGTCAGCTGGAGCGCTAATCTCTCTCATCCTCAGTATCCTTACTCCTTTATCAAACTGGATACCAAAGAATTCATTCCGAAATTGTTCACAGGAGTGTTTACACAAGCATCATGAAATTCCAGTTCGTTTGGAAGAAACGTTTGTATTCTACAAGAGCTCCTGAGTTTCTGTAAATGAATCCAGATTAAATGGCTTCAAACCATATAATTGGCAAAAAGTTACTGCTAATTTTATATACGAATGAAGTTGACAAGTTTAAATCGCTTATTTATTTCAATTACACACATGAATTTAAAGAAAGTTTTCTGGTTGGCTTGCTAATTAATCAGCAGTGTTTCATCTGAGGGTGGGAAACACTTGGCCTATCATTTATCTAAAACCAGATGGTATTTTGGTGACATATTATAACAGTGGATTCCAAGTGAGTTCTCTTTATTATCCTGCTCAAAACTTTGCATATTCATTGTCATGCTCTAGATAATTCATTCAAATGCACCTCATTACTCTGTCTAATGACTCAGAACATTCAACATGTTTACTTTACGTCTTATTTAACACATGAAGAGGTCAAACGGATTCAAACTCTGATGCTCTGAGTCAGTGGGAATAAAATAAAACAGCTAAAGACCTAAAAAAAAAAAAAAAAAAAAAAAAAACGCTGTCAGAAATAGACAAAACATATATACAAGGACATAGCCAAAGAAAGGAAGAAAAATAATTGGGGGAAAAAAAATTGCCAAATCTAAACAAAACTGCAGAAAAAGGTTAAATTGTCTCATGATTAAAAGCTTAACATAAACTATTTTTCCATTGTTAATTAAAATTGTAAAACCTAATTTGCACTGCTTAGGGGTGTACATAGTTTTGCACTCAACTGTAGGCATACGATGTGCATGGAAAAATAAAAGCAATTTTGCTGCAGGTTTTTTTTTTTTGTTGTTGTTAAACTAGTCCATTACTTATTCTGCCTCATAGATAAAAATAAATCTAAAACATAAAATGTGGATAATGATTAGGAAATGACTTTTCAGGATTTCCGGTTGTTTCTATTTAACTCCCCGTCCTAACCCAGGCGGCATCTTCTTCATTCACGAGAGCTTCGTGTTGCAGCACGCTGCTGCCATCTGTGAGTGGATCTTCACCGTTCTCGTCCTGGTCTATTACGGAACCTTCACCTATGAGTTTGGCAGCGTCAGCAGCGACACCATGATGGCTGCCCTCGTCAATGGCAGGCCACACGACAGCTCGGGCTCAGGAGTCATCATGGGAGGCATGGGGAAAAGCGTGCCCATGGGCTGTGGTGCTCGCAGCATGAAGTCACCTGGAGGAAGCAGCACCTCCACACACCTCAACTGCACCCCGGAGAGCGTGGCCATGTTATAGTGAACGGACGGGAGGTTAGGGCTCAGGTAAATCACGGATTTAAAGCTTCCTGGTCCGTGAGGTGCTGGAAGAGAGCAATAGATTAGGTGTAGAGTTCATACAAGTGAAATGTGCTGATAAAATTACGTATAATACAAATAATATACTTTCTCAAAAGCAGCTTTCCAGCCCTAAATATATATTAAAGCTGGCAATAATGCCAAAATACTGAAAGAGAAATGTTAAGGTCCTTTCTAATCAATAGTAGCTGTATAATATAGTTATAATTTTACATTCATCCACATTCATAAGGCCTGGGCCAAACTTCAAGATTTATAGAATGTTAAAAAATGTAAGGGACCCCAGTTATAATCACAGATTTCACAGATCCTTCAGTTATCAAACTTCTCAGTTATCAAATAGTACAGTATTGCTCAGAAAAAAAGCCCACACACTTTGAAGTCATGTGTTGTTGCTAATGAGTCAACCAGCTCTCCAGCGGCTTTACACTGTACAATTTTCCACGCAATTTCAAAAATCGTAAACTCATTTTTTGGTTGTGAATTGAGAATATGCCCACTAATGACTGATCTAGTGCCATTTTTGGCAAGTCCGTGTCTGAATTTTTTAAAATTAAAATCTCAATATGAGTAGTGCTATGACGCTCATCTACAGTCCACCAGTAGGAGAATGGTATAATGTTACACAATACTCATGGGACAGCTACAAATATGGTAGTGGTGATGAGCGAATACGAATATGAGCATAAACGAAACATGGAAATGAGAGAAAAATCTCATTATTAACTCAAGCTCATGGAGAACGTTATCACGCAATCTGTTATAGAGTTCAATTTCATTTGGATCTCGTACAGTTTGATAAGCAAAAGACAGCCGAAATTGCACAGTGTAAATCAGGCTTTAGTTAAACATTCAGATCCGATTAGCATTTCTGAAGACCCTTTTTTTGGAAATGAATAAAAGACAAATAGATCCTGTGACTTAGTCCTGAAAAATTCATCAATCGCATACAGTGAAACCATCCAGCGAAACTAATCAGCATCTGAGTTGTTCAGCACGGAGTTGAGTTTTTCAGAACCTGACAGCTCGGAGAATTTCTCCTGAGCAAACATAACTTCAGATTAAAACAAACATGGTGGACGAAGGTTCAGCCTGTTCAGTCGTATGCATTCAACATAAGAATGTAAATCTGTATGAAGAAGATGGCAAGTCAGATAGAAAAGCAGTCACACCTTTCTTATCATCACGAGGACGTGTCACACTGAAAAGCAAAACCTTTGTCAAATTACTCTTATGTCATGTTGTTTATTTATCTATCTTTTTCTTTTTTAAGAATGAAATGCAAGTAATTCCATGTTGCATTGCATTTCATTTTTATCAGTGGGTTGCTGAAGTTTTCCACTGAAATGCAAGCACTGTCCAATCACAGTTCTAAGCCGTACTCAGGCAGTGAGTAATCTGAGTGTTTTATCTGAACATAATAGTTTAAGACTAGCCCATAAACACCTTTTGCGATCATTACAAGGGGCAAATCTGCCTCAAAATTAATCCGATTATCCTCTAGTGCAGCCCAGATATACGTTATTCCAACGCAATACATGGCAATACACTACTCAATGATGTATGTTCATCCACAGAGATCTTCATTGTTATTTTTTATCATTAAAACAGCACACTGAATATTTATGGATATAAAGAGTTGTAAAAGTGACAGTCTTGGTCTTGATTGTACAGCATGCATTCTGTGCCATTTTCCAGCACTCATGAAGCTGTATGTAGTAGACTTTTCCCTTCAAGAAGCAAAAACAAATGCTATGTACATGATAAACACCACCTGGGGCAGTTTTCCGAACTAAATCTTCCTGAAGATATAAATTATTTTCTTTTTAAATACTAATCATAGTGCCACGCTTTTTGTCAATTAACAGTTTATGAGCCAAACATTCACGTGTACAGTTTACATGCTGCTAATCCGATTGCTTTTGCACCACAAAGCAGTATTAGTACTAATTTAAAGACATTTCTAATGACTATTTTTATGTTCAACCAATTCAGCTCATAAGATATATTCCTTTTAATTTGTTAGCAATAACTATATTTTACTACCTGGTGCTAAGACGAGGTAGAGGCAGTCATTCAAGACGGTCCACACAGAATTTCTCGTCGTATGGTTATTGTACGTTTGGTAGAAAATCTGTTTAGCGCTTGTAAATGAATGCGTTTGCTTCATGTTTTTTTTTTTTTTTCACTTTCTGATTCATATCTTCCTCATTTTCTTGTTTTTTTAAAAAAAAAAACATATTATTGATTACAAGTGACACTACATGCTTCAAAATATTTTATAGTTTCAGAAATAACAGACCTGCTAATGTGAAGCTCAAACATGTCCTGAGTCTATACAGTATTTTAATATTTAGTCAGTGATGGAAGCAATGATGATTATGATGATAATGATGATGCCAGTGTATTGTAGTATGTTGTATTTATTATTCATTTGTTTGCTATTTCTGACACTGCAATAATGCAATACTGAACTGTGCCAAACTAGGGCTGGGCGATATGACGATATGATATCGATTTCGTGATATAACAACACGATACACTTTTCTAAGTTATCGTCTGGTGTACTTTCTGCTTCGACATTAACTTTTTTTGTATTAACTGTACTAATTTTTTCTTAATGTTGAACGTAATTACATACGATGATACCTAAAGTGTATCATAAAGATGTCCACAAGTATAATATGTATGGAATAAAAGACTTTCATGTGTATGTGCTGTTATAGGAAAATAAACAGCACACCACACTGAAGTTATTATTTTCCTATAACAGCATGTCACAAAGTGTTTTATTCCTCTTATACTACAGCAATTTGCAAACATTTGCAGTTTTGTATTTATTAAAGGATTAAACGTGTTCTTTTTAACCATTTATAGTTACATTTTAATGTTGCGGAACGTCCATGAGACAAGTTAGTTCCTGTTAACATTTACGACATAGCAGCTATATACAGTCAATCCTTCACCAGCATCTATTTTTTCCTCTCTTTGAAGTTAAAAAGTCTCGTGTTCTTGAGAAACCAGAAAGCACAAAGTCCTCTGTCCTGAAAACGCTCCCGTGTCATCACACTGACACTGGAGACTCCTTCCATAAACCTCTCCTTACTGAAAACTTCAATTATACATTTTTCTTTATTAAATAACTTTTTTTTATTATTATTCATTTTATTATTATTATTATTATTAGGCTTGAATTATGTAGCGTGTCCTTCTGGTATGAGCACATTAATATACAGTAAACCTGTGATTTGAAAGACAGCCGGCACTACTGTCAGAGCTGCTGTTATAGAAAATTAATCAACACCTTCTGACCAATCAGATTCGGGAAATCAACAGTGCTGTGGTATGAATATGATATATTGTATATGTATATGATATATTTGCCATATCGCCCACCCCTAGTGCCTACATACCTCTGTAAGAATCTCTGTTAAACTACTGAAAGTTGATTAATACTTAACTTGTTCTGTAATGGGCCAAATTCAAAAAACTGGAATGAAATCTACTCTTGTGACAGTAACAGTGTTGTAAGAAACTATGTGGTTAACACTTGGGTTCACACTCCGGTCAGATGATGCAAAGGTAAAGGCTGATACTAATCCTGAATTGCTAATCCTGAAATGTTTCGTTAAAATTTCAGATTTTGATCAGTAATATGTTTTTATTACTTCTAATCTGAGTAAACCTCATAGAATAACTTTGTCCTGTTATACGATGATTAACTTTCTGCTGTATGGAAGCATGAAGGCTAAATGAATGATGAAATGGATCACCACAGTGAGAGTGGAGTCTTTACTAAAAATCACCAGATTTACAAAACATTTCCATTACTCGAGCAATAGGATGATATTATGTAACAATATACTTTTCCAAGATATTGCAGCTATTGTGATATCTTTTTATAAGATTTATATACACACACACACATTGTTATACACAGTCAGGTCCATGAAGTATTTGGACAGTAACACAATTTTAGTCATTTTGCCTCCAAAATGGATTTGAAATGAAGGAATCAAGATGTGATTGAAGTGTGGACTTTCAGCTTTAACAAAGGTTTTAACAAATATATTGCATTAACCATTTACTGATAAGCAGTTTAATGGCCAGTTGTGTTAATGAGGCCTGTTTCCTCATTAATTAAAAAAAAATTTATAAAAAATTTATATAATAAAAAAAACAGACCTATCAGAGAGATAGCAGAAACTTTAGGAGTGGTAAAATCAACAATTTACTACATTCTTAAAAAGAAGGAAGGCACTGGCAAGCTCAGCAACACCAAAAGGCCTGGAAGACCATGGAAGACAACTAAAGTGGATGATCGCAGAAGTCATTCCTTGGTGAAGATTCTTTGGACAGATGAAACCAGGATTAATTTGTACCAGAATGATAGGAAGAGAAGAGTATGAAGAGGAAAAGGAAGGGCTCATGATCCAAAGCATACCACATCATCTGTCAAACATGGTGGAGGCAGTGTTATGGCATGGGCATGTATGGCTGCCAATTGAACTGGGTCACTGGTGTTTATTGATGATGTGAGTGCTGATAGAAGTAGCAGGATGAATTCTGAAGTGTATAAAGTTATACTTTTTGCTCAGATTCAGTCAAATGTTACAAAACTATTATTTATTATTATAATTGATTAAAATTATTTGATTTGTTTAAACCTTTTTATTTTAAAGTAATTTAAAAGTTTATCATCCTTTTTTTTTTAATGCAACACTACAGTTTTGCTGGCAGTTACCAGCTGTGATACACATTGTGTATCGTAGAAATGTCTTTGAGGAAATGCCAGTCAGTACAAACACACACATTCACACCTAGAGACACCAATTCACTCACATGTTTTTGGGCACTAGGAGGAAACTGAAGAACCCGAGAAAACCCACTCGGACACTGGGAGAACATGAGACAGTAACCCAAGCTCAGGTTCGAACCATGGAGCTGTGAGGCATCAATGCTACCACCACCATGCTGCACCACTGTGCTGCCCAAAATTAGCTTCAAATACTTCAACAACTTTTTAGGAAGCTAAGAACCCTTAAGTATACAAAGTCCAAGTGTACACTTGTGTTTACCCTTCAGAGAAGGCCATAAGGATGGTAAGAGCTCTTTACAATCTAAATAAACACCTTAAAAAAAACGTGTTTTCTAAGATTACTGTACTAGGTGCAGGCATGACTCCTGTGATTACACTCTCAAAAATTAGAAAAATTAGAAACAAATTTTGGTTTCCTAAAGAACATTTTGACTTAGGGTTCTCTTGGTGTGACAGAGAACTGAAAAATTATCCACAGCATTTCTGTTACCTTTGCGTGGAAAGATTTTTGTAGTGGAAAATGGTTGTTCTGTTTATTGTGGCAACAACAAATGAGTCATGTATGAAAGTGTTCCCTGGGCAATCAAAATGGCCTTAAAGAACCTTCTTCTGGCAGCTTTAAATTTAAGAATGTAAGATATCTACATTTTTTCAAACATTTCAGGATCATTCAGTCTTAATGTGGAGAATTAAAATAAAGTCATTTTAAATCCTACTTTTAAAACATTGTGTCACTGTCCCACAGTTCACCTTGTATACAGAGTGTCTTTTAGTTTTTTTTAAGGGCAACAGTTGTTGTTTTACAGCTGTTTTGTTACGTTTGGGTTAGCGGTAACAGCGGCTCTCTGCACACTTGTATCACTGGAGCGTTCGCTGCTGAACATGACGGCAATTATGACAATGATCACCAGCGCCAACACCACCACAATTGCTATCAGTCCTGCTTTACTCTTCAGATACTCCTTCCTCTTCGCCGCTTTCACCTTCATCGACTTCTTCTGGAAAGACTGCGACTAAAATCAAAATCAACAGATATGTTTTGAATAAAAAGGTGCCATTATTTTTGGTTAAGTCACTTGTAGTCAATGCCACAGTTATCTATTCCCAATGAACATGAAAAACAAGTGTTTTCCAATTTATTTATTTATATAAAATATTTATTTTATTTCCAATATATTATATTAGGGGTCCAAGCACCGAAGGTACTGGAACTCTATTGTTTTTTTTAATTATATATTATTATACTACAGCAAGCGCTGTTGAATCTGATTGGTCAAAAGATGTGGATTAATATTCTATAACAGAACATTAATCTGACTAGTGTCAACTGTAATTCAAATCACAGGTTTATATTAATGCGCTTGTTCAAATATGTTATTGTTTCTATAGTAACAGCTCATTCACATGGACTTGTATGGTGGATGCTCCACACAATCTAAACCTAATAATAAAGAGCTTCTGTAATGTATTTAATATTTATGGAAGGAGTCTCCAGTGTCAGTGCTCTGTAACAGTCAGTATGTTTTCAGGACAGAAGACTGTGCACTTTCTGGTTTCTCTGTAACATGACAAGGTGCGTTTTTTTTTTCATCTTATTAACTTAAAAAGACTCGAACCTCTTAAAACTACTTGATGCTATACTTTATAAGAGGATTAAAACATTTCGGGGCATGCTGCTATAGGAAAATAATCAACTTTAGGGTGGTAACAGCACACCCCACAGCAAGTATTTTATTCCTTACTGAATATTATTGCTGTTTTTAATGATTTGTCTGTATCTGTGTCAAAAATAACCATTAAAAATAAATGACAGAATATTTAAAAATGTCTGCATTTTTTACTATGTTTGGTTCTGCAAATAAAACATATATATGGGGAAATTATACTTGTATTTTGTTAATATTCTCTTGATATTTGTATTCAGAAGCAAGTCACTGAACATATAAAAGATGGCATGCTCACTTTATTCAGTAACACAGCAGCCCGCTGGTTCAGATCCTCCAGTTTTTCTTTTCTTTCCTCTGCTTTATTCAGGTTGTCCAGCATGATGTCCTTCACCTCCTCCACGTCTCTCTGAGTCTCTTCTAATTTGCCCTACTCATAATGACACATGCAAGCAAACAAGAGTTTTTGTGTGAAATGTGAGATTTACAGCTAATGTCATTGCATTTCAAATTGATTTTAATTTCAATTTGCAGATTGGAAACTGAAAGTGCATTTCATTACAGCATGATATGGTCTTAGGTCAGATCACTCTCAGAAAAAAAGTACCAAACTGTCAAACTGTACCGTTCCTTGTCGCTGAGGTGGCACTCTCAAGGATGCACCATTTGGTACCTTTAGAGTCTTTTACCAAGAATGGTGCAGTGTACCTTAACCTTAAAGCTTTACAGTCCTATTATGTATTCTTTTTAAATGTACACTAAAAATTATTATTATTATTATTATTATTATTATTATAGATTAATAATAATAATAATAATCATTTTTAATACACTTCTCATATAGAGTCAAAATCTCAACATACTTTACATAAAAGATTAAAAATTACACAAAGAATGAAACAAGAAACAATGTATATAAGTATAGAAGTTAAAAATAAATGAACAAACTAACTTTCTTCATAAATCAATCAATCAATCAGAGAAAAAAGATTAAAATCTAACAGTAAAAGCTAAATAGTAAAAGATGTTAGAATATAATATCAGTGTTAATTAGAATGTTAGTACATGAATATCAACATTAATAAAGCAAGCCATATTTTCAGGTAAAAGAAACAAAAGGTAAGGGTACAGTGTAGCAGTTTAGTACCTTTTTTTGTTCTGAGAGTATATAATGTAGTGTATAATGACATCATAACACAGGCTATCCCGCCCCCATCATCCTGTGTGACTCCCCAGTCGATACTGGGAACCATCATCACCCCGAACCTCAAGTGGGTGCTGAACATCAACTCTCTGATCAAAAAAGCACACCAGTGGACGTACTGGCAGCTGATGAAGTCCAACCTACCAAAGACAACGATGGTACGCTTCCACACCTCCATTATCGAGTCCATACTCACCTCCTCCATCACCATTTGGTACGCTGCTGCCACCGCCATGGACAAAAGCAGACTGCAGCGTGTCATTCACTCTGCTGAGAAGGTGATTGGCTGCAATCTGCCACTTCTTCAGGACTTGTACACTTCCAGAACCTTGAAGCGGGCAGTTAAGATTGTGGCTGACCCCTCTCACCCTGGACACAAACGTTTCGAGGCACTCCCCTCCATCAGGAGGCTGCGGTCCATCAAGACTAAAACCTCACGCCACAAAAACAGTTTCTTTCCATCCGCAAGTGGCCTCATCAACAACACCCAGGACCCACCATGCTCTCTTATTCACCTCCACGGACATTGCTATTACACATTACGTTAATGAAAAACCCACTTTTCTGTTTCATATGTGTTACATTAAGGCACACAACCCAGACTGCTATACTGCACCTTCTGACTTCAAACTGTGAGCATTTGCACTGGCCTACTTTTGCACATCCTGCACTAATGTACAGTTAATGGCTCTATTTTTATTTTATTTTCTTAAATTTTTATATTTCAATATTTACGCTCAAAGTTGTTTACCTTCTTAATATTCGTTTTATTTTGTATTTTACTGTTATACTAAGCACCAGTACACCAAGACTTTGAAATTCCTTGTACATAAATAAATAAAGGTGATTCTGCTTCTATGCAGCCACTCATAACAGAGTGGTCAAAGGATGCGCGAGACCTAAACTGCCTCATGCACCTTAGAATAAACTACTGCAGAAAATTACAACTTTAAAATAAAATTAAAAAAAATTACAGCTTACAGATGAATGTTCATTTCAGTAAGTGGAAAAAGTAAGCTAAGTATGTTTTGCACAAGTCTCAAAGCGAGGTTTCTGCCTTTCCTGTGTCCTGATCAGCTTGATGAGTAAGGGAAACGTGTCAGTTTATGGTCTTAGGCTGGACCTGTGTCCTGTTGTGCAGCAGGGGGACATGTCCTCCAGGTCAACACGCCGTTTAAAAGCACAAACACGACAGTAAAATCCACCAGACCCGCCCAGCTGATGAATACAGAAGTCTACCCAGCTGTTAGAAATACACTCACCATGTTGCAGAGTTACTGCTGATCGGCTTGAGGGAATAACTGAGTGAAGAACAGGAGGAAGGAGGTGAAGTTGAAGTGAAAGAAAAGACACAAAGTCCGTGTCCTGCTCTCCTGCTCTGATTCGCGCTTCCTTGTTGCTGTTTCTCCACCAGAGGGAGATGGATGATAAACACACCGCGTTTACACCACAAACAGGACCTGCTCCTCTACAGTCAGCTTTCCTTCCCCTTGTGCCAGAGCTCCTGCTATTCACATGCTGAGTGTGTATCCCCTAATCACTACACCTGAGTATTACAATCTGCATTTCTACAGTCAGTAACAGATACCAGGACATACTTTTATTTACTCAGAGACACCATCATCTGCCAAACTACATAACATTGTTTTTATATAAACATGGGATTTGTATTACCTTCTAACCAGTCAAATTCAAGAATTCAACAGCCTTATGCTATTACAGAATACAATATCCAAAGTCTATTATCAGTATGTGTTACCTTTTACATGCCTTTAGCTAGAGTCAGTTCCTATTGTTAAAGTATAATTTTGAGAAACATAATCCTTAATCAGCTACAGTTGAGGTCAAATGTTTACATCCACTTGATTCTTAACACTGTGTTGTTACCGGAATGATGGTACCACAACTGTGTTTTTTTGTTTAGTGATAGTTGTTCATGAGGCCCTTGTTTGTCCTGAACAGTTAAACTGCTTGCTGTTGCTCAGAAAAATCCTTCACGTCCCACAAATTCTTTGGTTTTATAGCATTTTTGTGTATTTGAACCCTTTCCAACAATGACTGTATGATTTTGAGATCCATCTTTTCACACTGAGGACAACTGAGGGACACTTTTTGAATGAAACTTTTTGAATTTGAAGATCAGGGTAAATTTAACTTATTTTGTCTTCTGGGAAACATGTAACTTCTGTAGCCTCTGAAGGGCAGTACTAAATGAAAAAAAAAATATGATATTTAAGCAAAATAAGAAAAATGCACAGATCTCCATTCTATTCAAAAGTTTTCACCCCCCGGCTCTTAATGCATGGTTTTTCCTTCTGGAGCATCAGTGAGCGTTCGAACCTTCTGTAATAGTTCTGTAATAATATGAGTCCCTCAGTTGTCCTCAGTGTGAAAAGATGGATCTCAAAATCATACAGTCATTGTTGGAAAGCCAAAGAATGTGTGGGACCTGAAGGATTTTTCTGAAGGACAGCAGGCAGTTTAACTGTCCAGGACAAACAAGTGACTCATGAACAACTATCAGTAAACAAAAAAACACAGTTGTGGTACCATCATTCAGGTAACAACACAGTATTAAGAATCAAGTGGATGTAAACTTTTGAACAGGGTCATTTTTATAAATTCAACTATTATTTACTATTATATCTTGTGGACTATATGTAAACATCTTTTATGTGAAATATCTTATTCAGGTCAGCACTAAATAAACAATAACGTGCGTTTTGTATGATCCCTCTTATTTTGGTAAAATAATTAACATTTTGCAGATTCTGAAAGGGGGATGTAAACTTTTGACCTCAACTGTATAATAATGCTAGGCTTTCTCACTGGAGTTCAGAGTAAATTGCAGCACACATATATAATATATATCTTATTTATTTCTCTTTTTATTTGTTTCAGATCTGAATAATGTATAGGTCTGATCTAAAGGATCACTCAGGAGGCAGCTTGTTTAAGGAGCAGGGTGCTAGGCTCTGTGTGAGGGTCTCAGTCTGCTGAGACTGGGTTTGTTTTAAATTCCTGACTGTAAGGAGTCACCCCTCCAATCCCCTTCTATATTCTCACTATTAAATTTAGATTAATTTAGTTTTATTTGAATTAATATTGGGTCATTCACTTTAATGATCCAGTGTTTTATAATGTATTATTCTTCTTTTACTGAATGCTTTTATTTCTTCTTTTAACTGACTTTTTTTTACTGTTTTATATAACTGTCCTTTTGTAAAGCACTTTGAACTGCTTGTTGTATGAAAGGTGATAAATAAAGATGATGATGAAGAAGATGATGAAGAAGATGATGATGATGATGATGATTATTATTATTATTATTATTATTATTATTATTATTATTATTATTATTATTATAGTGGAAATGATTACACAATCAGGAACCCTTAAAGGTTATTTGTGGAACCCTACAACAGAGTGTTTCTCTGTCAAAAGGGCTCCACAATCCAAAATACCATGAAGAACCATATGTTGTACCTCTGTAGCCTGTAAAATGCCTCAGTGAACATGCACTTAAATGAAGAATGAATGAAATTAAATGAAAATGATTACATTGTCAAAGAACCCTTGAAGGTTGACTCTAGAGCCCTTAAGCCTTCTTCGGTTGTCCGTATTCGCAGACTACAAATATAGTCAGGAAATGAAAATATTTCAACTAATGCACACTTAAATAATCTGCAATGGTTTGAGGTTGTAATGGTTGACCTATAAGTAATATATATAGAAAGTGTGTGTGTGTGTGTAGTGTATATATATATATATATATAGGGGCATGGTGGCTTAGTGGTTAGCACTGTTGCCTTAAACCTCCAGGGTTGGGGGCTTGAGTCCTGCATTCTGCTCTGAGTTTGCATGTTCTCCCTGTGCTTTGGGGGTTTCCTCTGGGTACTCTGGTTTCCTCCCCCAGTCCAAAGACATGCACTGTAGGCTTCGGCATTTCCAAATTGTCAGTAGTGTGTGTGAGTGTGTGTGATTGGTTGGCACCCCATCCAGTGTGTCCCCTGCCTTGTGCCTAGTCCCTGGGGATAGGCTCCAGGCTCCCTTCGACCCTGTGTACAATATGTGGCATAGAGAATGGAGATATATAGAGTTAATGGATATATGTATATATATATATATATATATATATATATATATATATATATATATATATATATTGAAACCAAAAAAGTGGTGATCAGGTAGATAATTGAATTTGATCAATTTGTGTTTGGTCAATTGTTTTTGTGCAGCCTATTACAACTTTACATTTAATTTAATTAAAAAATCCTAAGAAATTCCAAGAAAAGCCAAGTTCTTAGAAAAAAAAAATAATAATTTCCAGACACATTTAAGACAAACATGGACACTGAACACAGTAAAGTAGTTTCATCGAAGCGCAACCACTGAACAGCCAATGAGCTGCGACTCCTGTCTGAAACCAACCAATGGGACACGAGCTACGAGTGGACCGGAAGTAACCTTTTGCAATTCGGGATTCCCATTTCTTTCTCGCGCAGTGGCCAGATAAGATTAGATGTTATTTAAAGTGCTTTTGAAGTGCATATGTGAAACGAGCCGCGAAAATATTACAGTTTTGAGGAAGAAATAAGACTTTTTAACCGGCATTTTGCTCTACACCAGCCCCTCGTCGTGTGACGCCGCCGGAAACAGTTGTTGCGATTTACATCCAGCAGGACGCAGAGATGGATCAAGAAGTAATCAGCGAATTTAAAGAAAACATCTTGTTACTAGAGTTTGCACTGAAGGTCTGAGCCTCGTTGACTGGCTGTTAATTAAGGTATGCTGTAGTTATTTTGTAAATAAACCCTCTCGTATTTATTATATTGCTGACTTTCATTTGGGAAGCCAAGTCATCCTGTGCAATCTCATAGTATTTAGTTCTTGTTTTTCAACCCACTGTTGAAAAAGCTTTTACATTTTGGAAACATAAGGACAAATAAGATCCTGAGTCATGACTGCATCGAAATGCTGATATTTATAGACTACAGAATTGATAGAACTCACTGGAAGGCCAAACATGCATTGTTTGGCAAGAGCATTGCATGTTCTTTTGATTTATTTGCACTGAATAATTAAAATTCAAATGTTTGACATCTGATTTAAAGAGGACTGTTATATGGACTGTTAGAAATAGCTTCAATCATTCGTTTTATTGATTCACTCATCTACAGTAAGCACTTTATCCTGGTTAGGGTCACGGTGGAACACTGGGTGTGGAATGGGAATACACCCTGGATGGGAAGCCAGTCTATCGCAGTGCACATACACACACACACACACACACACACACACACACACACACTGACACCTAAGGGCGTTATAACATAGTCAATATAAGACTTAGAGACATGTTTTTGGGAGGTGGGAGGAAACCGGAGAACCCAAAAGAAACCTACATGAGCATGGGGAAGCTCCAAACAGACAATATCCCAAGCTCAGGACTGAACCCTGGAGCTGGGAGGCAGCACTGCTACCCATTGCACCCCCATGCCAATCAGAAATAGCTTCTGATACTTCATTTTCGAGTAATCAATAACCATATGAATTATTTAAGCATAGGGATAAACTGATCTGAATATCAGTATTGGGCTGATACAGAAATGGATAAACACTGCATTCAGATTTCATATTGGATGATTCAATCCTCTGATGTATTTTATGGTTTTTGTGAATGCTTGTAATATTGACTGCCACATCACACATTGTGGTTGAGAACGCAATTCGTCTTAAAAATACCATAAACACGCCTCTGGCATTTGGCAAGAAAAGCTTGTAGAGATCAGACTTGGTTACTGCAAGGATGTCAGCATTGAATCAGTATTGTGTACTGAAATGGGGAAAAGTGGGATTGGTGCAGGTTGGTAGGGGAATGTGGTGGTTTAGTGGTTAAGACCTTGGGCTATTGATCAGAAGCTTATGAGTTCAAATCCCAGCACTGCTAAGCTGGCCAAGTTTGGTTTTGAGTGAGACCCTTAGACCACAACTGCTTAGTTAGTTAGTATCCTGTCTCAGTTGTAAGTTGCTTTGGATAAAAGCATTTACACAGTGATACACAGTGCCACTATAATATTTTTCTCCCCCCAGTGTTCCTGGTCCATCAGTCCTTGAAGATGTTATCCAACCCTCTGGCTGACCCTAACGAAACACGGCAGGTTGCTGCAACTGGTCCCTGCCCACAGTCTGCACTCTATCAAGACCTGTTAGTGATGGCCTACAGAGGAAGTGCAAAAGCAGAGATTGGGAATGAAGATAAAATTATGTGTTCAGTTCAGGAACCTCAGACATCAAGTTTTGTTATCCTGGACACTGATAAACAGCTGAAACAGACTTCTTCAGAGCTGAATGGTGATTTGGGAAGCAACACAAATTTCGAAGCTGGCACACATGAAGGTAATGGATACTTCTTTTAAGCAAGTTGCAAAACATTGTGTTTTTTTTCTTTGGACTAAGCAGCTCAGCTTTCAAGTTAGTGGTTCTCAATAGTTTTTTTTCTATCATTTTTATACATTTCTACACATATCATTACCATATGGAAGGTGACTATTTTTCTCTATTCATTTTCAATGAGAGGCAAAGGGGCAAGCAAAGCAAATCAGGCAGCACGCAAGCCTAACCCTGAAAAACCAACCCAAATGCATGCCTGCCCACCTGCCCACGTTTAATTTTTGAAGTAGCTTCATGTGCGAATAAAATGTACTACAGTGTATACATAGATAAAAAGTACAATGTGTCATCTGTTAATAACTAAAAATTTTTTAGTGTTAACAAATTGCTGCAATATAAGAAGAATAATATACTTCGGTCTGTGCTGATACTGGAAAAAGTCAACGTTGGGGTGGAATAATCATCATCACACCAGATCACTGTTGATTATTTTTTATATAGCAGCACACCCTACTGTGTGTTATTCCGTAATTGATACTTGGCCTAGGAGTTTAAAATAACCATGCAGTACATGTTAGATAAGTACTATCTGTGCTTAGCATTGCTGTTACTATGGTTACCACAGTGGAGTGGTCAGTAATCCTCTGGTGTGTGAAAGCCCTTTAAACATCATGATGAAAAAGAGCAGCAGTTATAATTTGATGAAAATCTACTGTCGTTTATTTCTTGTTTATTGTTTTAGCGGACATGTTCAGAACCACAGAATGGAAACCGCCGCTGACCTTGTCCACTTTGCCTCCTGAATGTCCAAAAGGAGAGCAGCTGGGTTCTCTGGAGCGCTTTCTTGTGGCCCATCAAAACGAAATGAAGCGCTTGCTGACAGGCACACTCGGTGTCCTGAGCCAGCGGCTTGAGGCAGTCGAGCAAAGGATCGAGCAGCTGCATGTCCAGGGCACTGCACATGGAAAAAGTCTAGCCCTGCTTCACAGCGAAGTTAGCCTCCTGGGAAGAAACATCACTGCTGGCTGTTCAAGCACACTGACTGCTCCGAGTATTCCCCCTTCCAGCACTTATGGTATAAATATTTTGTGAAAAGATGGCTTTAGACAGGTGAAATGATCACTAGATAAAATTAGGGATGGGCGTTTTAAGCATTTTTTCTGTTCTAATATTTGCATCTTTAATTTGCTCAAATATCAACAAGAGAATACATTATATTCTTATGAATAAAAATCAAAAACGCAAGGTTTAAAATATTATTATTAGATGCAACTACGTAACTACAATGCAATGCTGGTGGTATACTTCAAACAAAAAAAGACATTTCAACGCAAAAAAAAACAAAAAAAACATCTTTTGAGTAGCGCTTTCAGTGTGTAAACTGCGGTGTGCATTATTTTCTAAACAAAACTCCTAACCATTGCGTCTTTTGACCTAAGACCTAAGACCTACCCCTGTCTGTGATTGGACCAACAGTTTGATTTATGGGTAGGCTCTTTGTACATTTACTACTACAGCTTATTTGTGATTGTCGAACAGCAGCACGAATATGCCACTTACTTCCCTGACTCTTATCAGGTTGCCATGCCTGCTTTAAAAAGCAGCCCAAAACAAGCCCAGTATTGAAGGTACAGAGTTTCCTGTGGCAACCGGTCAAAAAAAAAAGCTGTTTCAAACTGACCAGGATGTGAAATGTGCCTTTAAGACTTTATTAGAAAAATTTCGCCAAAGATGTGTATAATACATATGAATGGCAAGTAGCCAAAACACCACCCAGTGCTGTAATATAGTGTGTCTGTAATATAGCAAATAGCCGAAATAAGCGTCAAAAAGCCTTGAGCAGTCTATCCTTTTTCTTAATGTCAGTAAACCACTGACGAAATGCAAGATTGGTGAATAGATAAACACCAGATATTTAAATTTTGATGTCCATCCCTTTATGAAATATGTTAACCATTATCCTGAGAAATGTTTCATCTGGCTGCTATTTTGTCACATAGAATAACTGAATATTTATGAAAAAAGAAACAGTTCTGCTCAAATAAGATATAAAAATCAGACTTTGACAATATTGAAATATCATAACGTATTTCATTGCTGCATTCTTACAGAAAAGCACTCAGTTGAGGAAAAGGAAGATGGTGACATATCCAAGATATCCTCTCAGGGATCAGTTAATCATGGAAGTAGGGACACTGTGTGCCAACCATGGATTGATTCAGGGACTGCGATTGATTTCTCTGCACATAACTCTGATTGTAATCATAACATTGAGGTCCTGGACCCTCTGGGGCTTAATGAAGGCTCATCTGGACTGCTAAAAACTAACTGCTTAGGGGTTTCGTCTTTTGAAGACTTGAACATGGAACAGGATGGGTTGCTCAGTAAAGTGGACAAAAAAGATGGCCAAAATGAGCCACCTTGTTATCCAAAGCCCCAGTTTTCTGAGAGCTTGGATGCAGGCATTCAGTATCACTCTACTGATCAGTGTTTACATGAATCAGCACAACTTAAGGTGCCTTCTTTCAGTAGTGAAGTTCTTAAAAGTTCAGGGGAGGGAAGCTCATGTAAGAATCATGGTCCTAGTAGTGTAAGTTCAGATATTAAAAATTGTAAATCAGAAGGAGAGTCTGTCCTGTTGAGACATCCCCCACCAGACTTGATGGCAAGTAGGTCACACTTAGTCGGCCAGTCTAGTACTGCTGACAAACCTGAAACTGGTCCTGCTCCCTTGATCACGACTCTGTCCACAAAAGGTCCTAGAACAATAGCCAAAAAAGGTGACTGGCCATTTTCTGAAGTTGTGTCTTTTCCTACCCTGTTCAAGATCACATCCCTCTCAGAGATCATGCCAGGCTCAATCAAGGATTTACCTTTAGGAGATGCTTTCAGTCCAGTTGATGATGAGGGGACAAATCAGTGTGGTAAAGGAAAGGGGAAACAGTTAAAGGTTATAGGTTCCCAGTCCTCGTCAAGGAATGGAGCATTGGCCTGTGTAAGGATAAAATCTTACCCATATTCCCATCGCACATTAGTCACCCCAGTGGTGCTACCTTTGGACTCTTACAAGGCTTGCCTTTCAGCTATGGGATTTCTTTTGCCCTGGACTGACTCAGAAGTGTCAGGTGCCAAGAATGGGCTGTCAAAACTGCTTCATACGGAAACACAATATAACCACAGTATGAGCAATCTTCTAAATCACCTGGATGACGTTGCCTGCCGCTTGATTCCTAATAGACCCATCAAGAATGTCCAACCTCTGATGAGATACCACAGAATTGTGTCTAAACTCAAACACCACCATCAGAAGGCCCATTCCTTCTCTAAATGGCCTCCACTGAAAACCAGTCAAGTACTCCGTCTACCCCATCCAAAACTAAATACCTGGGGGCCTGTTATGAGACATGAACACAGTGTTCACCCACTTCATTCAAAGCAGAGTGGAGACCTGACCCTCCATACTCCACCACTCCTTCATCTGCAAAGTATGGCACAACCTTTTCAGACTCCCACATATTTCCCCATGTCTACTGTGAGAAAAGGGAGCTTCTCTGGGGCAGGCCTGAGCACAGTGTTGGCCGTGTCCTCTCCGGCCTCTTTTAGACTGTGGTTACGCCACATCCACCCCCCTTTTTCCTTCACATCCTCATCATCTTTGGTCAATACTGTGAAGAACCAGATTATAGCTCAGACCAAGTGTTCTCCTCTTTGGCCCTTGGCTGATTATACCGGCCCACCAGGTCTGGATAATGATCACAGGTAAGTAATACTGGTCTTTTTTTTTTTCTTTTCTTAAGATGTAACCAAGCACACCAGACTTCACTGGTGTGTCCATACTTGGTTTCATTCCAAATATGGAATAAAACACTTGGGGCTGTGCTTGTCTAGGAAAATATGATGCAAAAAATGCAGCTTACTATGGAGAAACTTTAAGATGCAGCATCCTCCATCTTTCAGCTTTCCCACGGGAAAAAATACCTCTGACTGGTACAAAGTGCTGACACTCCTACCATGCATGCTAATGCTAAATATGTTATAACTTTTTTTTAACTGTTTATTATTAGCCTTATATTATGTGGTGTGTCCACCATAAGTCCCTGTGAATTAGCTCCATTATTGTCAGAGCTGCTTTTATAGAAAATTAATCAAGACCAATCAGATTCAAGAATTTAACAGCACTGTGCTATAAGCAGGAAATGATATCGGTATAGGCTGTGAAAAACGTGCAAGCCGTGTGAATTCATAGTTTGTGCATTAAGGGGGCAAAAAAAAAAAAAAAAAAGATCTAGAACCTGTTGCTGTGTGAGACAAGCATGCATATGGAATTTCATAATGTACCCAGCATGTTTATTGGATTGGTTTTTTTTCACAAAGCAACTAAGGATATGAGTAAGGAGGAGAGAAGAAAACTTTAATATCCATTAATAGTAAATGGCCTCACTTTGTGCAACAATGGTCATATTTTCTTCTGTCTCACGCTGCGTGCTGTCCAAATTTAACAAAATCAATTTCTGTACATTGCATTTATCTTACCTTTCTGCCTTATTGACCAGATTTTTTGTGAAAGCTCTACAACTCTCTAGGTTCTGTGATTCATCATAGACTTGTGTCTGCATGCTGCTTTGAAACTTTTGAGAAATCTGACCTGTCCTGATTCTCTTCTCTTTTGCACTGATAGCTATGCTCACCGATTCAGTCAAGATTCTCCTCTAAGGAAGAAAACTGGTTCAGTGCGGTGGGTCTCATGCAAATAAATATCTGCTCCCATTTGCTTTTCAGCTTTTCTAATTACAATTTTTTTTTAATCAGGAAAGGGACTGTGTTCCAGGTTAATAGAATAGCACTTTTCTTCTTTGATTTATTTCACTTTAGCCATTAAATCTTTAGAGTAAATAAAGTCGGCACCATGAACAATACATTATAGAAATCCATGATTACTCCATGATGACTCAGTTGCAGTTTTTGGGATTACTCCATGATTACTCAGTTGCAGTTTTTATGACGTAGTAGCCCTTTGCTAGATTTTTTTTTTAGCTTATTGTTTTTATCTATACAGGAAATCTGGTTCATCTCCATCCCCATGGCCCATAAAGTCTCCCCTCAGCCCAGAGAGGAGCTCAGATATTACTCCACGATATAGCCCTAGTGTCAATGTTGGGCGGTTGGAGGTGATGCCCCCTGCTGAAACTGTGTCCCCTTTTTCCATTACTGGTACAAATGTTAAGAACCCTGAACTGCACCACCTGGAAGCCTCTAGAGAGGACAAGCAGGTATCTCCATCACTTTAACAACAGGATCTGAGTCAATAGAAGTGTTATGTTACAGGTTTCTTATATGTGTGGTATGAATTTTCTCTAGGTGGGGCTTCATGAATCCAGCTCCTCGTTGCAACCAGCCCAAAGGTCTAAAAGGGTTTCTCAGATTCGCATCCGCAAGACGGTGCCTAAACCAGACAAAAACCTCACCCCAATGGGGCTCCCCAAACCAAAGAGGTGAACCAGTAACTGACTCTTGTTTTTATTTGGCCTGTCTTTATTTAAAGGAAAACTCCACCCTGAAACACATGAAATATGGTTCTGTTGAAATATTTGTGATTTATATTTAGTGATTCGGAAGCTAACGTGATGGTTGGTGTTGTATTTATGTTGTATGTTGTTATTCCCATGAGTTAGCTGTTGTATCACAGGGGGGCATTGGGACTCATTTAACAAGCTGGAACGGATTTATGAGTAAATCGCTCGAGTGCTTTACACAAAAAAAAAAATCATGCAATTTATTCATGCAAATCCTGTAAATTCAGAATACAATTTTTTCTGAGTGTGTATTCTAAGAAGACTAACTAAAGTAAACCTCGAACAATTGACTTTGACTCTTGCACTTTGCGATGAGTTATTGCATTTCTATATACAGTTTACGCAGTCAAGTTCAAATCATTTATTTATTTCAAATACACACAAATTAAAATATTTTTAGCCCCTATTTCATAAAGGCCAAAATGGCATTATGGAAATATGACAGAGTTGATATTACTAGAGGAGTTAGCACATGATGCCCTTAGGGGGCAACAGATATTTAGAGACTGGTATGAATGAGCAATAATACTGATTTTTTTTTTTTTTTTTTTTTTTTTTTTTTTTTTTTTTTTCTTTTTCAAATTAATTATTAGCAATAATATCGATTAGCAATAATACTTTTTTGACAAGGTTTTTCTACCAAACCATTTTCTTTTGACCTCACTTATATTACGCTGGATTGATGGCACCGAATTCACCTCTGTAATTTCTCTCCATATTTTGGAGTTTTTAAAATGTTGTGACTCTGCTGGCTGTGCTGCTAAATAATATTTTTTGTTCTTCTAGAAGTGAGTCGAAATTACTTCAACTTCTGCTTTAGAAAAATTCTCCTTTGTTTGGCCATTTTTTGCTTTCCGCTCTCTGATCTTGGCCTTTAGTGGAATTTTGTGGGCATTACCAAATGCAAATCAGTTGTGGTGTACACACCACCGGTAATTTACAGGTGATTGCCAGTTATCAACATAAACATGCAAATTCGAAGAAAATTAGTTTAATGGAAGTGTTGAAAATCCGGCATAAATTTTTAGTTCGGTTTGGCTTTGACACAAACATTTACGCACAACTTTAATCAAAGTTTGATAAATGAGGCCCGTTGTTCTTCTTACTACAGTCACAGTGGTGCTTAATAGGAGAAAAAAATTCAACGATCCCAAACATGAGTTTGAGACAGTTTCTTTATTAGCTCCTAGAAACAAACGAGCAAGAGCTTCTTTTCTCACTCGCCGTTTTCCAGTGACATTGAGTGTCGTATTAACGAGAAATCCAAGGTATAATTAGTGGCGCAGATGTTGGACTCAAAGTTCCAGAATGCAATGCAGCTGCGCTGAGTTACGGCTTAGTTAGTTAGTGGTCAGTGAGATGACTAGTATGAAGGGGTTGACGAGGTATTAACATGAAAATTGAAGCTTTGGAGGTTCTGTTTAAGCAGAGAGTACAGAGGGAGAGGTGGAGAGCTGGGCAGACTAAAGGACTAAAGCGCTGCTGCGTTCTTTAGGTATCTCTCTCAGCGGGTATTCGAACTGCATTGTGGGAAATGTAGGAAACCGTTAGCCAAAGTGAAAATAAACCAACACGTCAATGGCAGAAGTTTAAACTAAACAATTCAACATTACAAAATAAATCATGGACACCATTGAAGATCACATGTTAATTAATAGATTAAAGGATTCAGGGTGTATTTTTCCTTTGAGTCCCTCTTACAGTTTGCTGCATCTTATCTGAAACCTGTCTTCAATCAGATTAAAGAAGAAGGAGTTTAGTCTGGAGGAGATTTACACCAACAAGAATTACAAATCTCCAACTCCAAACAGGTCTGGACTCATTGCTGCTTGCTTGCTCATTGTAATCCAGTTTTATTTCATATTGATTGCATGGTTGGAATTTAATGGGTCACGTCTTTCCCATTCTCCCAGAAGCTTGGAGACAATCTTCGAGGAGCCAAAGGAGAAGAACGGTACGCTGATTTGCATCGGCAATCAAAAACGAAAGCGAGTTTTAGATTTCCCAGATTTTACCCTACCACGGAAACGCAAAGCCAAGGCCAGCCTGGGTTCTCTTCGATTAAAGGGATCCCGCAGAGCCAAAAGTAAAGACGCAGACCTGAACGTCATGCTGATCCAGAGACTTAGTGAACTGGAGGACTACTTCTCTCGCCAAGGACTGGAGGACTAGTCAAGCTTCACATTACACGTTATCAACACGATTCACAGCTTGGAGATTCTTTTCTTCTTCACTCGTCCTATTCAGCTCAAATCCTTAAGGGTTCTTTTGTACGTCTCTCTGAGGAAATCCTGAAGGGTTTTATGGAAAACCCTACACCAGAGGGTTTCTCTTTCAGAGAGACGTTGTAGAAGTAGAAGCAGTTTAGGAAGCTAAGAAACCTTAAAATCCAAAGAACCCTTGAGGAACCTGGGTAGCAGACCTACACTGTCTAGTGAAAAAAATAAAAACACTAAAGCTAAAATCAACAGCTTCAGTAATTGTTATGCTGCCTTTGATTTCTGTGTTTTGTGAAAAAGAAAATGTCACCTCTTCCTGCTTTGAATGACTGTAAAATTGTTTTATTTGCTTAATGCCGGACCTCATCTGTGGTGTGAAAAATAAAGTGTAAGCTGCTAAGACCCAAATAAATCTACTACAAATATTAATCGTTACACATTTTGAAAAGAGTTTTCTTTGTTGAATTAAAAAAACTGGGGAATGGAAAGATCTTGCACAAATAGAAATATACAGTAGAGCTGCAGCTGGATAAGGTACATCACACCTGAGCAGATCTTCCCTCTGACCTCACCATGCTGTAGAAGAGGATGAGAAAACTTTCCATTAATCCAGTCTGAAATCGCTCACACACTGACTTTTCATTTACTTGATAAAATTGGTGGTTCAATTCAATTCAATTCAATTTTATTTGTATAGCGCTTTTAACAATGGACATTGTCACAAAGCAGCTTTACAGAAATAAATGGATTCACAAAAATATATTGTAAATATTTGAATTTATCACTGTGAATTTATCCCTAATGAGCGAGCCAGTGGCGACGGTGGCAAGGAAAAACTCCCCGAGATGATATGAGGAAGAAACCTTGAGAGGAACCAGGCTCATCCTCATCTGGGTGCAACGGATAGCGCGATTATAAATAAATCCCTTCTATTATTGTGTACTATATGGACAAATAGTGCAATTGTGCAACCAATAAATTCATCACAGTTTTTGCAAGAAGTCCGGCTGGTTAAAATCTATCCACTGTCCACTGATGGAGTCCTGAGTACGAAGCTGCTCGTGGCAACTGCAGCCCCAAAGCCACTACAGCAATCGCAGTCCCAAGCCATTACAGTATAGGTGGTTGTAGTTTGATGGTAATTTTCATCTCATCATATACAAAGAAACTAATTTAACATGTGAATAATCACATGATGCACACTCGAGATTTGCATGTGTGGTCTTTAGGCACTTCACATGTTATGTTTCATACTTTTTTCGAATTTGGACTTTTAATATGTAATGTTTTCTCAGGTTTTTTTATTCCACATGTGAGTCTTTTCATGTGGTTTTGCACATGTGATCACATGGCATGTGAAAAATATAGATGACTGCATGTAAATGTGGAGGACATGTGGAGCCCTGGAGATGCCTGGATCCCATTTTGGAGAGTCAAGAACTTAGATTATAGCTATTTAACGCTGTTTTCTGTGAACTTCTTGTCCTCCTAATGACCTCATCAGCTGATTATGAAGCCCTTCATCAGCTGGATCAGTTGTCTCCATAAAGTACATAATGTCGTACCTAATTTTCGCCACTAGGTGGTGTTATGTGAGAAATGGCTATACTCCCAGACAGCAGGCGGCGCTAGTGCGTTTGTGATGCTACGTTGCGTTCCTGCAGGGCCGCGCAGATGCAGATCAACTGATCTACAACCCATATTGACATAATACTTCCTGGAAAGTATTAAGTAAATATCAGTGAGTCTGTGCAGACGTCCTGGAGGTCCTCGTGGATAAGGGGGAAAATGGCAGCGTCCTTGTGCAGGGTGTGTTTCTCCAGTGTGACGAGCACAGCAAGAAAAACTGGGTGAGTTATTGTTGTCAGGGCAAATTGTATGGTTTTTACGACTGTTTATGCAGTTTGATGCAGTAGAGTATGTTTCGTTTTAGTGTAGGAATCTATAATTTAGGACGTGTAGTAGACTAAAGCTGATAACCTGTAACGTTAACCAGACCTAGTCAAGATGTCACGTGGTGTTTTAAAAGGCAGTGTAATGGGACATTGTTTGTGTGTTGCATGTGATGGATTGAGTGTTGTTCTCTCGAGCAATGAAGATACACTGGAATTGGCTTTTCATTAGGCACTAGGCACTAGGTGATGATGATGGTAATGAAGGTGATGATGATGATGATGATGGTGGCAATGAAGGTGATGATGATGGTGATGGTGATGGGCAGTGGTAGCTCAGTGGTTAAGACGTTGGACTAATGATCGGGAGGTCGTGTGTTCAGACCCCAGCACTGCCAAGCTGCCACTGCTGGGCCCTTCAGCAAGGCCCTTAACCTTCAACTGCTCAAGATGTATAAATGAGATAAATGTAAGTCGCTCTGGATAAGGGCGTCTGCCAAATGCTATAAATGTAAATGTAATATAAATGATGACGGTGGTGGTAATGAAGGTGATGGTGATGATGATGAGATGAGAGTTCAGGGGTCACACAGAAATGACACTGTCAACAAGATCAGCTGTAGTAATACGGAAATGTGATTAGGGCTATTACTGTTTGAGATTTTCACAGTATAATAACCTGATCAAAAAATATCACAGTTTCACGGTATCATTGTTTTAAGCCACCGTTTTAAAATTAAAATTAAAGGGAAAAAAATTATTACTGACTGTTGTGTACAAAAGATTTTTGTGCATAAGATCTTTGTACATGCTTGTATGCGTAAAGGTTCTTTGTTCTTAGAAAGATATTTTGAGAATGATTTTTCCACAAAATGTCTTACACAGTCAGTATTTATCATGCTGTTTCTATAAGCTGAAAGAGAAAGAGAGGCTGTGAAGAAAAATAAATAAATCTTAAAAACTACACTATATGGCCAAAAGTCTGTAGATACCTGATCATCACATCTGTAAGAGATTCTTCTCCAAACTATTTCCACAAAGTTGGAAGCACACAATTGTATAGGATGTCTTTGTATGTTGTCCATTAAAATATCCCATCACTGGAACTAAGAGGCTGAAACCTGTTCCAGCATGACAGTTCCCCTGTGCACAAAGCGATCTCCATGAAGACATGGTGTGTGAAGGTTGGAGTGGAAGAAGTCAAGTGTCCTGCACAGAGTCCTGACCTGAACCCCACTGAACACCTTTGGGATGAACTGAAACACCGACTGCACCCCAGACCTCCTCACCAACATCAGTGCCTGATCTCAGTAATGCTCTTGTAGCTGAATGAACACAAATCCCCACAGCCACGCTCCAAAATCTAGTGGAAAGCCTTCCCAGAAGAGTGGAGCTTCTTATAACAGCAAAGTGGGACTATATCTGGAATGGGATGTTCTAAAAGCACATATGGGTGTGATGGTTTAGTGCTCACATACTTTTAGCCATATAGTGTGGCTAGGGCTTGGGCAATATGATGTAAATATCATATCACAATACTTGAAGACATTTCTCCAGTACACGACCTGTATCACAATATAAAAACTGTGAAAAGCCGAGTTCACTGATACTTTTACAATAAACTGTTTAACACTAAAACGGAGGGGAATTTAAAAAGTAATGTCTCCAAAATCTTCCTTCCAGTCAGAGTTTGTAAAATAAAAATACTGATGGCGATATTTATCAAAATACCAATATTACGTAAGAAGTAAAACACCTAGAGGTGTGCTGTTCTAGGAAATGAATCATCGCTAGAGTTGTGTATTGAAGCAGTTAATGTCACCACCCAGTAACCTGTTAATTATTTTCCAATAACAGTACACCTTAGATAACAGCACATTTTATTCTTCTTATATCACAGCAATTTGCCAGCAATTATATGAATTACAGAACATATCGTACATGTTATCCATTTATAATTACGTTTAATGTTGTAGAATGTCCATGAAACAAATTAGGTCCAATTACTATGTACGTTATTACAGTTGTTCTCTCACCATTTTTTTTTCTTATGAACTTAATAAGACAAAAAATTGCAGCTTGTCATGTTAGCAAGAAACTGAAAGAATTTCTGCCTTGATGATTTTCCCAAGGCTGAGTTACAGCTTTTCTTTTGACTGTTGCAAAGTGCTGACACCGAAGACTCCTTCCAGAAATGTTAATTACAAAAAATTTCACTGTGTAAACCAGTTTTTTTTAAAAGTTAGCTGTTACTGTAGAAGTGATAACATTAAAAAGAGCATGTTAGTATAATGTTGCGGCCGACACTCCTATCAATGCTGCTGTTATAAAAAATTAATCAATGCCTTCTGACCAATCAGAATCGAACATTCAACAGCGTTGTGGTACAAACTGTTGGATCGCCAAGTCTTTGCTAATGTTTTTACTATTTATTAAATAAATACTAAACTACTGCAGTATACCTGTTTGAGTACTTAAGGATTAAAGTAGTTTTGTTTGATGTGTGTATTTTATAAGACTTGTAAAACAGGTCTTATTGTGTGCTTGTAAAAAAGAAAGTACTCTTATGTTGTGTGCAGTTCTGTGCTACTCCTAAATGCTCACCGAATCAGATGGAGTCAACACACACATCTACGTGGATATTCAAAAGGTAAGCATTATTGTTTTTCGTATAGTACAGTGACTGTAAGAAGGTTTTTGCACTCAGACTGGTCTTTCTACGCTAATGAATGCTGTACAAATGGGAAGTGATGGCTTCTTTCTTAAGATAGACAGATGGTGGCAGTATAACCTGTATTTTTTTTTTTTTCCCCCCTTTTCTCCAGTGTACTGTGGTGACACAGGTTCATGTTCTTTAGTTATATTTCTAAATGCTTTTTTTTTTGGTCTGTATAACAAATACAAATACTCTCTGAGGAAAAATAAACCATATTTCAGTTTTAAAACACATTTGGCTTTTCCACAGACTTTCACAAGACACAAACTGTAGCTCTTGGAGTGTAAAATAGTTTTATACAACCACAAGTAGTTTAAACAGGATGAGCTTGAAGTAATTATAATTCCTTTTGCTAGCTAAAGTAAACATACTGTAGTGAGCTTGGCTAAAATAGAGAAATATTTAATAATATTCTAAAAATTTCCAAGTATTTTGAGTTACTGCTAAGAATTATTCCTTATGCTACCCCAAACACTACACTGCTAATCCCCGCTCATAGCCGCTAAGGCGTGAAAAAGAACATTGGTAGCATCGTTGTTGAATGGCAAATTGTGGCTCTGATCCATTTTAAACCCCAAAGACTTATCGTAAATTAATAGGAAATCAAAAACATGCCACAATCACATACCTGTAAATGTTTGCTAGCTGTTTGTTACAGCTAGCTGTAACAGTTTGCTAGCTGTTCGTTACAGCTAGCTGTAACAAAGCTAGTTAGCAAATATTTAAATATTTACCACAGCAAAACTAGCTATCTAATTCTCTGCTAAAAAAATACACTTCTTTAGAACATTTCTAATCATTACCATCACATAGACATAAGTAATGGTTTTATAGTTATTAATAAACACCACCAGAACCCAATGGAGCCTTCACTCAAAATAAAATTATAAGCCGTCAGGAATCACTAGGAGCAATACATTCCATTAAACTACCATTACACACCACCAAAAACACATTTCAGTGATCTCCACTGATTTTTTCAGCAGTTATGCACCTGTTTATTGTCCATATTTATTTTGTAGAGTTCAGGTAAATATACCAATAGAGTTCATACCAAAAACAGTGCTTTTGGATTAGACAAATATCATACTATGTATTTTTCTCACCATCACAGTCTAAATTTTGTTTCTTACATTGTAAGCACAGATTTCTCAAAAGAAGTTTATAGAAAATGTTCTTGAGAGGGGGAAAAAACATTCAAATATCTGCTCAATGAAATGAAACTGCATGTCTGTGAACGGTCTCCTTGTTTAGCCAGATCTACACTGATTACGATTTTGCTGTCACGGGCGAAAATCACTGGCGGCCGGTTTAGTGCCCTCGCAACCAAAGTCACCTGACGACAAAGTTCTGCTCAGAAATTTTTTTTAGCAAAATCTTTGTGAACGCTGTTCGGAAGCTCATCACCAACAGGAGGACGGCATCGGATGACGCAAAATTCACAAGACAAGCTACAAATCTAGTAGTGGCAAAACATAAACAAAACATTTTAATGAACAGAAAAAAATACCCATATTACCTCAAACTCACTTTGAAGAATATTTATGTGAGCCCTGTTTTCTGCATTGTATAATCTGAGATGGAGAACACACATTATCGCAAAGAATTGTCTAACAGAATTCGGTCAAGATTTTCTGGATCATCTCATACAGTGTGACAGGTAATGATCTTTTGAGACCTCTGAAATCACACACAGTCTGTTTGATTCAGGCTCTCCAGGTCTTCAAGCACGTGTGCGCACACTTCCACTCTTAATCGCTACCGGAAGTGGCTACTTCGGCTACAATCAGTATGAACGCTATAAAGACCGGGAGCTGGAGAAGCTTGGCATTGAGGTTCCTCCACGTCTTGCCAATGAGCTACAGGTGAGGCTTTCATGTAGTTTTCAGCTGCGGGTTTGGGCATGTTGTGTGTAAACCAGCAGCCCGGGAACATGGCTTGCTCTCAATGCTCTGACACATCCTTATATCCACTCTGAGGCAGTCTGCTTTCTCCACTGACAGTGTGTGCACTATTGTTGAGTAGCACTGAAGGAGCAGCCTGATCATTTCACATTAAATTTTCACCAGTGTCTCTGGATACTGTGCTCAGAGTGTGTGTCTGAGTGTGTGCGTGTGTGTGTGTGTCATAGAAATCACTGTGCAATATTTTTCACATCTTCTTGTCAGATTCTGTCCTATATTTAGCGAATATGCTTACGCTATGATATTTGTGTGTGAGTGGGAAGTTGTCTTGGCTTGGGCATCCACTGACATATGGAGTAGGCTTTTTGATGATAATATTTTCGTCATATAGTACGGCAAGCTTGTTTGTTCATATTGGAGGCAGATCTTTTTCAGATAACCCAATAAGCAAAATGGAGTGGGTGATGGAGTTTGTGACGCATATGTATCATGATGATTTTTTTCCCCCCTAAGGTTTTACTAACAAAACGGCAACATATGTGGTGAAGCCATATTTGGAAAACGAATGTACTTTATATAAGGAGTAAAACACTAAGCTGCGTGCTGTTATAGGAAAATAATCATGGGCTGGTGTAATATTTTCTTATAACAATATGGCACAAAGTGTTTTACCAGTTGAGGAACTGTGTTTTTAACAGTTATACCACAGAAGTTTGTCAATGATTACAATTTTTAAAACGTATTAAAGAACGACATGTTGTACTATCCGTTTATAGTTACGTTTAATGTTGTGGAATGTCCACAAAACAAGCTAATTCTTGTCAATAATTCTTTCATCATTTTTGTTACAACAGCTAGAAATAGCTGTTGATGTATTCTGTTAATGTATTTAATAGCATAAAAAAATGCAGCTTGTTGCTGAGAAAGTGCAAAGTCATCCACTCCAAAGTCTTTCGAGTGATGGAAAATGTAACCTTTACCTCTGACTGTTAAAAGCACTGACACTGGAGACTCCTTAAAGTTTGTGCCGTTTTTTGTGTTAAATAGTTGTTACTATAGAAACCATAATATATCAAATCTGTTACTTGTTTTAGTGACTGACGATGGTTTTATAAAAGCATGACGTAACTCGTAATGCTCTGAAAAGGCGATATATGACCAAATCAGTATTGTATTAAAGAACAGTTTGCAGATGGTGAGGTGTTGGAAATGAAATAGTACTAATTAAAATTAATTTTTCTGATAAAAATATGATACTAAAACCTTAGTCGAGTATGGGTTTGTTCATTAAAACCAGTGCTGATGCAACCACTTGTCCCTGTCCGTTCAGTCTGTTATAGTGTTGTCTAGGGCACACTGTAAATAAACAGTTATTTGGGGCTTATCGACCTTGGAAGAAGGTCAGTGTGGCCTCATGTTCCTAATGCTACAGCTTCTGATTTCACTGACTGTTATATGTTATCTCTAACCAACTTTCATTCAGTCTGTCCAATAAAGTCCGTCATCATTCAGCTTTAAGTTCTGCTTTTTACTGTAAAAAGTCATTTTATTACTCCTTCAACGTTGGCATCGAATATTGTTTCATAACAGTTGCTTTGTAATACGAGTTGATCATTTCCCAGTGAGGTTTAATCAGGATGAGATTGGGGTTTTGGTATAAGTGATAGTCACTTACGTACTGATAAAGCTTGGCTGGTGTAGTAACTACATCACTTATCAGTATGACAAATATAACAATATTAATGTAGTGAAAATCTACCCACGTTCTCACTGATTAGTGTCCTTGTGGCTGGAAGTTCAACTTGTTCACCTTTGGACCTCTTACAAAGCATATCTTCTGGGTTATTCATTTTTTTTGTCATCTTGCCCAGCCTTAATGTTTATTCATACTGCACTGTGATGTTTGCTGAGTATCTTAACGATTTCGTGCATAAATTATTATAAAACATATCCAGATTTTTAGATGGCTTTATTAATTAAAATTGGCGTGCAAATTTAAATGATTTGCCATCAGTTATATTAAAAAGTAACAGGTATTAAGCGAGTATTAAGTAACAGTAAAATGGGGTTAAAAAAAATTACTGCTGAAAAATATTTGCAATGTGTAAAGTTTTTCATTAACATTTAAATATTACAGAACCTTTCTTTTTTTAAAAAAAATATTTTTAACAAATTAATTAATTATGCACTTTAGTTGAGAAAAAACTAATGTTTGTTACTCTGACTTTTTTTGTGTAGAAAGTTTAGACAGGAATGCCAAAGACATGCTGCGTCTGTAACCGTCGGCCATTTTGGATCGGGAGGAGCATCACTTAATTATATTTATTAAGTAACAGAATAAGGATAATGGTGTATAAAACATTGGAGTGGTTTGGAGGTGAAATGCATCTACATATTTCTAAAAACAGCCCTAAATTATGGTCTAATGGTGGACATGAAGGGGTTAAACGGTCTTGTTTTAATTATTGGCGGGCTAAGATGGTGTTGCAGCAATGAGCCGAGAGTGGAGTGACATGGTGCCGAGCTGATTGGCTGGTTTTATTTGTGGAAAACCGTTCGGTGTGTTTTATCTCTTATCAGACTTGTATGTCATGCCTTTTTTTTTTTTTTTTTTTTTTTTTTTTGCATTAATTATATCATAGTCATCGTACTTCCAGCATGGCTTTATTGACTGTCACTCACTTTGACCTGGTGATGACCCGAGTCACAGTGGACAGTTAGCTAATAAAATAAGATAAGGACACAGAACCAATGAAATGCTGCTGTTTGAGCTGTGGGACTGGCACAATATGACACGTCCTACTTCAAGTTAAACCACTCTTTTTGTGACTGTGTAAGCTTAAGAATTAATTTTTAACTTTGAAATAAAATTCATAGAAATTTCTTAAAGGATTTTAGTGTGATTTCAGGTTTCAGATCTGGTCAGTTAAGAAGCAGGTTCGTTCTCTGTTAAAGTTTTACAGGTTGAAGAAACCACAGCACTGCCAACATCTATGGTTTAGCCACGCTTTTCTGTTATTTTAGATAAAGCAGCTGTCCGACCGGAAAACCAGTTCACTGAAGGGGAAAGGGCGTGAAAAACATGCATTGGCTTGTCATGGCGGCTACTTTCGCTTCTCGCCGGTTATATCTAGTGAACTTTGACCTGTGAATCCACGAATCTCGGTGTCCAGTAGAAACCAGGAAGGCGGAACTATGGTCGCTTTGATTGGTAAAAAGATGGAGGAGCCGCTAATTACTTTTTCTTTTCTGTTTTCTTACTGCTGTTTGTAGCCAAACAAAATTTCACAAATGCTTCCCAGTACACAACCTGTTTGTCTAGCTTTATTCCACCAAACCATCTATATTAAACTAAGTCATATTAATGTTTTGCTAATTTAAAGTTGATATTTTCAGCTCCCTCTTGCTCACTCGTGCATTGTTCCGAAAAGTTTAACTTTCGAAAGTTGCTACCATTAATCTACAATATAATAAGACGATGATACTGTCTTATTTTTGATAACTTTAAACAAAAGTAGTAAAGAGTCAGAATTAAACAGACATGTTCCTGGTAATTGTGAAGTGATTGACGTGGGACAAAAATATTTTAAAAAAATTACATTATGAGCAACCTTTTCCCCTCAAACTGTGATTATTTAGAGAGGCACAATATCAGAGTATTTTGATGTTTAATTAAACATGACTGAAAGCATTGTTTTGTATTTTTTTCCCCCAAATATCTTAGTAAAATAACTTGTATAATACTGTTAAACCAGTGCAGAGCTCATGGACTTATCCACCACTGAGTAAAATTGTTTGTTGCCGTGATATAATGTTTTGGTCTGCACAGAAACAAGCAGATGAGTTGCCGTCTATGGTTTTGGACTGTTGGTTTGTTGCCTTGTTGCAGGATGTACTCACATTTTAAAGTTCTCTTCTTTTTATTTGTAGACAAATTGTCAAAGGTGCATTTTTCTTTTTTTTTCCACTGGGGTGCAAACGTCGTCTCTCAGATGTACCTCCTGTGATTTAATTTAATAAATAAAAATTGATCCTAAAACCACAGTGATCTCAAATCCCGAGTCTGTCTTCATAGCCACGGCTAAACAGGAAGTGAGACCCTTCACTCATTGGGCCTGGCTGATGGTGTAGGATGATGATGTCACCGTGAGATTCAGTTAAAGAGCTTCCCCAGCTGTTCAGAGTCCAGATGACTCACATTGACTCGTGTTTAGTTTCCTCCTCTCACAAGCAGACAGGAAGAGAGGGACAGACTTTGCGTAACTCACTTTTCTCCACATGTCAAAAGATCGCCGGTAAAAGTAAGTTAAAAACTATTAGACTTTATTACTGTTAAAAAAAGTTTCATTAAAAAAGGTTGAATTAAAAAAAGTTTTTAAATGAAAACACATTTGATTTTCTAATATTTGTTTTTAAATGTTAAATATTAGCTGTTAGGATGCAGTATATGGTGGTGGTATGTTAATATCTGTTAAGGAGAAGAGATTTTTAGGATAGAACTTGGACAAACTGTAATTAGATGTCATGATGTTATGTGCTCTTAAATGAAATGCTACTAATTTGGATATTTGACAAGATGTGGGTTACTTGGCTAGTTTAACTGCGAAAGCCCCTGTTACTTGCATTTTTGGACCAGAAGGAAGCAACTAACCACGGATTATGTCATGTGATATCTTTACTTTTCATATCTTGTATAGTCGTGGGTAAAATCAGTTAATAATAATCTTCAAACATGTGGAAGTAGTCATGTAGACATTTCCTAATCCCCACAGATTGATTTTTGTTGCTCTGATACTATAAACTTTTTAAAAAAATTTTCATTAAAAGAAATTCAACTTGTATTAAAAAAAAAAAAAAAAAAAAAAAAATTACAGTTAAATACCTGATGTGCAATAATAATAGTGATGCAAGTACAATATTTGGAAAATCTGACATTTTCATCATAATTATATCTTTACTAATACAGTATTTTGAAACATATATTAAAGATACAGTCCAGTGCAAAAGTTAGTATACCCTTAAGACAAAAATGACTTTTATATAAACAACATATGTAGTGTTTTCAGTTTCATAGATGCACCTTCATTATCAGAGGTCACATAATGCGGGGTTTCTCAAACTTTTTACTCCCACGGACCGTTTTTAACTGTAATTAATCCACAGACCTCCTTAGCACAAATTGATTTCATTAACATAATCCAACTTCTCAAATATTAGGCTCATTATTTAAACATTTACAGTAGTTTTTGGCTATTTATTGGCACCTGAGAGTTTTTATTCCTGAAGCCATTCTATTAAAGTCACCAAATTAATTCATGTCTTCATAAAATTCTATTTTAAAAATTACAATATTGACTCATTTTTACATTTTGGTTGGACCTGGAAGTCAGTGATTCTACAGACTATTCTCTGGTGAACTCTGGAACCTTATAATGATCCTAATTAGCAGTACATCAGGTGCTAACGGCAATCTTTAATCTACACAGTAGGTAATTATTGGTGCGCATCCGGGTCATCCAGGATCGTTCATTAAAATTAGCTCTAAAATGAATGGTGAAAAACAAGCAAAGGAGAAATATGAGGGGTTTTTGTAATATTTATTGTTTTAAAAGTTTATTATTTTAAAATGTATTGTTTTAAAAGTCAATATTTTTTTTTATTTTGAAAGAAAAAATGAATGAACACGTGATACATGGACCAGATACACCCCCCCCCCCCAAATATTTTATAATTTTATATTTTATCGCAATTCCTATTAAAAGCCATTAGGTTTAACTTACCATAACATAACTTTTCACACTCAGCTGTACAGGTCCTGTAGAGCTACAGATAAGCATTTTATTGTGTTTCTACAGAGCTGAGGGCACATGTGTGAATTAGAGGTTTATGTGTAATTATGTAACAGCTAGAGAAAATGACTTCTGGTTTTTAGCTTGAGATTTTTAAGCAACAGCGCACTGAATCAGAAACAGGGGTGAGAGAGTTCAGGGTCCAGTAAGCACATGCTTGACTGTATTGTGTCTTTCTAGTCTAGAAAAAAAAAAACAATGCTCACCCCACCCCCCTTTTCCAAACCACCATTCTCCCAGCAGCATCAGTTCAGGAGCTTAACACCACAGGAGGCGGCCCTAGTGCTCAGGCGGCCAATCGCAGCCACACAGCGCAACCGGTGACCGACTCAGAGGGCTGTGCTTGGAGCTCGAGAAAAGCACCGGCAGAAGCAAAGAGAGCAGAAGGACCAAGGAAGCATCGTGTGGTGCGCATCTCTCTACCGTGATCATGTGTCAGCCGAGCCTGAAGCAGCAGCGGCGGAGCGCAGTAGGGAAATGGTGAGATGTTGCAGGGCATTGAACAGGCCGTCCTCTTGCTACAATCTCCACAGAGTCAGGGTTGATGCCCGGCGCCTCCGACCGCTCGGCTCCTCCTCCTTAGCAGGAGCGGCAGGGGGGTCCGCGGGCGGCAATAGAAACGCTGATGCCAAAGGCCCCGGTGCTCCGGGGGTTGTTCAGATCAGCCATCAGAGCCGTTTCAGGTACCACAGGAGGTGGATGGAGAGAGTGTGATGATGGAGTAGAGCACGGGCCTGTGTGTGTGTGTGTGTGTGTGTGTGTGTGTGTGTGTGTGTGTGTGAGTGCATGCGACTGAAATACAGCTTGTTGTTGATGGATGAAGGTTTGTGTGTTTAGAGGAATGGATGAATTTGGATTAATGGATGAAGGATAACAAAGAGAGTCAAAAAAGACAAAGCAGATGGGATCTAAAATGATCTCCCTGTTGACACACATTGAATTTGTGTGTGTGTGTGTGTTTGAAAGAGAGAGAGAAAGAGAGAGTGTATGTGGTTAGATGGTATGTGGTTTGACTCTAATACAGTTTTCTCAGCTCTCCTTCCTCCATTTGGCCTAATTGTGCACTAATACTATTAAGATCTTGCCAGGAAGCCTGTGTGAACAATGCATGTGAGCTAACACAGGCTTTATTAGCCTTCAACCGTGCCTTAGCCATGACTTGTTCCTCATAACGAGCTGCTCAGTCATGCGGGCACACAATCAGAAACGACCTCTTGTGAGACACCATGTATTTTTACTCCCTCCTTGTTTTTCTTTGTTCTGTTTGCCGTCGGTTTCAGACTCCTAGCCCAAGCCAGCGATTCTCCCTGCGTTTTATTCTGTGGCATGAATAGCAAGTAAGCTGCAGTGCTCTTCATACCAGTGTGCTCTTCATACCAGTGTGCTCGTCTGTGCCAGACAGGCTGGATGGGGGTAGTGCACAAAAGCCTTTAACTTAGCATACCAAATTAAATGTCTATATATAGAGCCATTCAAGAAATAATGTTCCAGCGGACAGATGCCTGGACTGCATTTATTTACCTCAGAAGTGAGTGAGGTTATGTAATATAGGAAAAACAAGAGCGGTATGGTTTAAAAATGGCTACTGATAACCTCTGCAGTGCAGTTTTAAAGCTACAGTACAGTCTTCTCAGAAATAATAAATCATCACTGATAAAATAGTATCATCTCTTACACAATATACAAAATATAGCTTTATGTAGGGAAAATACTGTACATTTGTTTGATTCAAGATTGACATTTGTGGGACTTGACAATACCAAATTTTAGGATTCCTCCTTATCTCACTTCGCTGTTGATTAAGTTTACTTCTCTTGGGGTAATTAAATTGGCCTGGTAGAATATCTGTATCTCTTTGTGCCAAACAGCCTCTATAGAGATCATGTTACAAGGATAGCATAACACTACTATTTGAATCAATATTTTCAGGACAAATCACCCAGCCCTGGCAACCATTAGGTCAACACTGCGTGGAAAATCAATCAAGCTCATTCAAGCTTTAGCGACAGCTCTTTAGTAATACAAGATGAATGTTATATGTGTGTGAACAACCATATCAGGAGGATTGATAAAAATTAGTTGCGTTCAAGGCTGGGAAGGCCAGGTGCATGTGTTGGTGCTGGGTAAAATGATGCTTAGGAATATTGTAAGTGTACAATATGGGATTTTTTTTTTTTCTTTTTTGAATCCCGCTCCCAAAGGAATTCTGACCAGTCCCATTCTAATGTTTCAGTTACGTGATTTGTAACATGATGTTGTGGTCACCATATTCAGGTTTGAATTTCTGGCTTCTCTGCACAACTGGAATGTAACTAGAGCTGAACGATGCCTAAAACGACTCCATATACTTCAGAAGAATAAAAGTCCTTTGACAAAGACGAAAAAATAGACTATGATCCTTGTGTACTTTAACCTGAACTGCTGATTCCACTTAAACCTGAAGAACACTTACCAATTTTGTGTTTTCCTGATATTTATTTGTCTGATACACAACCCCATTTAGTGGCTTTTCACGTCCAGGTGGGTGAAAGATCTCACAACGTTTCATCAGGAGGTGAAAAAACTGCCATTATAGAGAAGTTGATATCAGTTAACAAACTGACTTGTGCTAATGTTAGCAATAATTACTGCTGAGATAAACTTCCCAGTTTTATCCATAGTCTAGCTAGCTAGCTAGCTACATAGCTATGGCTCAGCATGGCGGGGAGGATCCGCTGCACTGCTGCTTGAGGAAAATGTGTATTAGGACAGTATAAGTGAAAACAAATCTTCTTAAAGAAGCGCAAAAACAGGATGTAGTCAGTTCCCTATTCGTCCTTACAAAAGCAGCGGTTACACAGTGTGATGTCACAGGAAATGCAAGGATCGAAAGTTGAAAGAACCATGAATTTTGAGTTTGAATGAGTTTTTTTTTTTTTTTTTTTTTTTCTGAACTTTCCTAAAATATAAAGTAATGCGTTATTTAAATTTGACTCCAACGAAGATAAAGCAGATAGTGAATATGTATTAACAAAAGCACTAAACACAATGCACGATATACCCACCCCCTCCAATATGCTCCCATGTTCGTTGCCGTTCTTTGTCTTGCAAGTTTCTGATTCCTGATCCACAACCTCTAGACCTCTAGCTTCGAAGCCAAAACACATACAGTGTGATGTCCCTCAGGGTTCGGCTTTAGGCCCAGTATTGTTTTGTCATAATATTCTTGGATATATTTGTATGTCTTAAATATAATATTGGCTTTCACGTGTATACTGATGACACAAAGTTAGTACAAAAAAGTAGAAGGTACAAGCTACACAAAATGTAATGTCAAAGACATACAAGCTTGAGTTAATAGATGCATCCTTCTTGTAAATTCTAATAAAACAGAAATATTGATTTTGGGTGCTTAATTTAGTAGATTTCACCCTAGAGCTCTTTGAAACCAAACTCTATAGGTCTAACATTTCACTTCCATATACGTAACCTCTCTAAATCTGCGTATTATCTTTCTTTTTTGGCAAACTCTCTTGTTTTCACAAGCCCAAGTTAATTCAGCGCTGAGGATTTCTGTATCTGTGTGTGACTGTCCGTGTCCAGGCTCTCTCTCTCTCTTTTGGTTTACAGATTACTCATGGTCTCATCCTGATTAGAATAGACAGTGTATTAGCACCTATAGATAGCTTCCGCACTGCACTCCCAGTTGACCCTGGTACTGCTCACTCATCACTTTCAATTCCTAAAATCCACAGCTCACTGACATACTGAAGGTAATCTTGTTTTAGTCTACTAACATGCCCTCAATCTCTGTGTACTCGCAAACAAACCACTTTTTATACCTTATCCCTGTCCAGGAAATGCATGGCAGCTTTCCGGTGCTGCAAACTGTGTAATCTTTTGTGTGCTTCAGAGCTGCCTGGATTCAAAATACTACACCAATCTACTACTAAAGCCGAGGTTACATACAGTTGTGCTTACTGTTCACAAGGTCACACTGTTTCAAAATGTTCCAAAGCTGCATAGGACTGTTACATTTTCAAGGCTCTGGTGGCGAAGTGTTTTTATTTATTTATTTATTTATTTATTTATTTTTATCTTTTTTTTTATAAAGAACTGAGTGTTGATAAATATAATGTATTGGGATGTCACATAACACTTAAATCCTTCACTGTGTAGTAGCAGTTGATGGATGTATTTTTATTTTTTTTTTATTTTTAATGGGCAATGCAGATATTTAGAGAGCAGTGAGGTAGATGTCTGGTAAATTACATAGATTTTACAAAATTACATCATAACCATAAGAATACATAACTTGATTTAAATGTACTAGTCATAAACATTCATAGATTTGATATAGAACATCTGCAAACACAAAATACCCAACTGCCCTCAAAATTTGTACACTTTATCAAATATTTTATAGCTGATTGTTGTCGATTTTCTACAACATTCTCAGTAAAGGAGCTTCAGGTTGTAGAAAGTAACAAAACAAAAAAAAAATCTTCCACTTTTGCATTATGCTATGATACATTTGTAAATTTTAAAGGAAGACTGCAATACCATGAAAGTGAAAAATTTATTTAGGTTTCTTTCTTAGTTAGAACAAGCTGCATACTGCTAGAATGAATGCTTGTGTGCTCAACTAACCATAAAAAAAAATTCCAACAAATATTTTAAATGTACGATTTTAGAGATAGGTGTTGCCCATCGTGTCTTCTTTTTTCAAGTAGGAATAACGCAGCTTATTTTCATCTGCTTTCAGGAAGTGGTCAGTGACCAACTATTTGCTTCAGATTGGAGATATGCTTTAGTTTTGGTACTGCTTGACCTCTAGAATACCAACACGATATTTTAATGGCCACTATCAGGTTAGGGAAGTTTAGATCTTGCTTAAAAATTACTCTTAAGTTACTAGTTTTTTTGAGTTCATGGAGTCACTTCAGCACATCATAAATGCAATATGGTGTCCCTCAAGGTTGTTTAGGCTCTCTCTTGTTTTCCCTTCATATATGGTATCTGATCTTCACACTAGATGCATAAAGTACCTGTTTAGCCCTGGATAGGTATGATTTTATGAATTAAATATATGTGTGTGTGTATATATATATATATATATATATATATATATATATATATATATATATATATATATATATATATATATATATATATATATATTATACATTATACATTTTTATATTTTAGACTGATGAAATAGCTGCTGCATGAATAAGGCTTATTAACATTGTTATTACTTTAATCATACCTGCTCAGGTCTTTCCATTACTGTAGTACTGTACTGTTTGCGCTCTGAGCCTCACTGGCTTCGTCATGCGTGTTGCACAGGTTGCAGTTCCCGCAGTTGGCTTTGCGGCGGCGCCTTGGACAGCTGAACTGTATGTCCCGGCCCACTGCCCGACTGCGCTCATGGCCACTCTCCTTCCTCCACTACATACTGCCATTCGCTGTACTCAAGCCCCTCGCCAAGGTGGGCTGGCGGCCCACCAGCAGAGTAAGTCTAGCAGAAGGGCATTATGGCCAAAGCAATGCGTGTGCTTGTGTGTGTGTGTGTGTGTGTGTGTGAGTGAGATGAGCTGTGTATGAAATCAGTATCCAGAGACAACCTTAAATCAATAAAAGAGAATTTTAACATTTCAACATTCCAACTATGATAAATAGTAATCTTTTAAAACAGTTCAAAGGGTGCATTGAGGGCAAGGGCATGTAGTGCAGATGGCTGCTTGCGTATTCACTCTCCACAGGCCAGAGTGAAAAGGCTCTCTGTCCTGCTGAGGTTCACTGAACTGAGGAAAGCTTTGTGCAACTCCTCTCCAGTGTGCCATGGCGGCTTTCACAGCATTGTTCAGTATCTGAAAGAATTCCCAGTCAGGCCCAGCCTCTGATACGGTTTCCCAGACCTATGATTATTTTTTCACTGATACTTTATTTTTAACTTAAGTTTTATCATTTGAGGCTGTTGCTTTAACTTAATGACATTTACATATAAGCACATGCTGTCAGTGTAGTATCCGAATATCAGATTAAAATGCAGCTGTCTGTCTGTCTCTATCTTTCTTCCTGTCCATCTCTGACTGTCTGTCAACCTGTCTCTTTCTGTCTATCCCTGTCTGTCTCTATCTCTCTGTCTGTGTGTCTGTGACCATCTATCGCTATCTGTCTGTGTTTTTCAGTCTATCACTGTCTGACTGTCTGTATCTGTCTGTCTCTGAATTTCTGTCTATATGTATCTATCAGACAGATTGATAGACAGACAGAGATATAGATAGATAGATAGATAGATAGATAGAACCTCATATTTCTATTAGAATTTTGTTAAATACAAGTAATCTGTTAATCTGTTACAACAAACTACTTCGCTATGATATTTTTCCCCACGTCAACAAAAAAAGTCCATAATTTTCTTCTCCAGAAGTGTGCTGTAAAATGCAAATGTCCTTTATGTCCACTAGAGCTGAAGCTGACTATCGTAATCCACTTAGAGTAAACACTGGCCAGTAGCTGTGTCTCAAATTGCACACTTATTTACTACTTTTGACAATTTTTGAGCATAAACACTAACCAATTTCCCTGTTATTGTTAGCTTTTGAATTAAAATTAAAATAAAAATCTCTCATGTTGCCTTTAACCCTACCAAAAAAGTCTGTGTGTGCCAATCCTCTAATAAATATTTCAGATATATAGTTCCTTTTACATATTTCAGGGCATAGTTCCTTTTACAGTAGGTTTTAAAACACATGCAGAAGTCCATTCCTATGAGCATAGCACAATTTTTGAAAAGCCACAGTAGCGTCAGTGTAAGTGCAGTACACATTACTATTACAGCCTCATGCTTTTGAGTGGTTATCACTTGGGTTTTTTTACATATTGCATGATATTAAAACTGTTCAGTAAACAGCCAGATTTTTAACAGTCTGCCTCCTGACTTAGGTTACCATATACAAGACCATACCCACACGGCTACTCTCCAGGGCCTGGGGCCGTCTTAACCAGGTCGACCTGCCCGTCTGGTTACGGAAGCCCATTTATCGCCTGTACATATGGACTTTTGGGGTGAACATGAAGGAGGCGGCTGTAGAGGACCTGCAGCATTACAAGAACCTGGGCGAGTTCTTCAGACGCAAGCTCAAACCACAGGCCCGGCCTGTGTGCGACTCGCACTGCGTGGTAAGTGGACATGTGTAGCCAGTATAAGAAGGTCAGTATGGGTTTAAATGGGATTCTTAAAGCATGTACTGGCTTCTATGAACAACATAACATAATTGCAGAGCGAACAGACTTCGCTTTCCATATCATGTACTTAGCAGCTGGATGAAATCAGTGGCCGACTAAACCTGTGCTTCATCACAAAAAAACGAAGTGTGCCCAAGCTAATTTTTTCCAAGTATCCCCAAGTATTTCCAAGTAGGTTTCATGCTGATGGCAAGTTTAGCATGCCTTTCTCAGTGTGCTTTTATTTCTCTTTTCCTTTGTAAATATGCAACAAAATTCTTCCTCGTATTCTATCATTTGTTTATGTACAGTCAACAATTCGCAATAGTTTATTCACTTTGCAGCAGACAGTCTTCTTTCTGTAGTTGTTGGAATTGTCATTTTAAAAAAAAAAAAAAAAAACTGCCACCAGTAATGTAGTCTTGTACACGACGACCAATACAAATCCACTGAGATTATGCACACTTGTAAACCTCATAGATGTCATTTCTGCATTAAATATGCCAAAAACCTTCAGTAGTACTAGTTATGGTATATTACCACATCAATTAATCAAACACCATTATGGTCATTAAGTGTCTCTGAGTAACTGTATTGAGCTAGACAATTCCAAAATAAAACTTTAGAGGAGGAGAGATGGCAGAACCTATGGTTTATTCAGAATGAAGATATTAATCATTAATCTTTAGTTATGCTATACATCCTCAGATCAGTCCAGCTGATGGGAAGATCCTTCACTTTGGCCGGGTAAAGAACTGCGAGGTGGAGCAGGTGAAGGGGGTCACCTACTCTCTGGAGACCTTTCTTGGTCCTTGCACATGGATTGAGAGCTTAGCCATAAACAGAAGTAAGTCCCTTTTTATGTTTATGATTGTATTAGGGTCTTTTTTGATTTATTGAGCTGTTTAAGGTTTGTTCTAATATCCATGTTTTTGGGTGTGCCGTGTTTTTTTTTTAGATGAGGATGACAACGGTAACTTCCAGAACCTGCTGGTGACGAAGGAGGGGAATGAGCTGTACCACTGCGTGGTGTATCTGGCACCAGGAGATTATCACTGCTTCCACTCACCCACTGATTGGAGAGTTGCACACAGACGCCACTTTCCTGGTGAGACACAAGCCTTCCTCTGTACTAATATGATTTTTGGTAGTGTCCAAGCTTTTAACCCACTTCAAAATAGACAACATATAAATGATTTATAACAAATTCCATGCAGTACCTTGTAAAGTTTTTGGGGTCATGTGTTAAAACGTTATCACATGGCCTGCAGGTTAGGAACTGAAAGATGCGTCCAAACCCTGATATTTGGACTCCTGCCATACGAATCTGTTTTAAATACAGATTTTTTTTCTATCCAACCAGTACATTTGGCACAACAGGCACTATCCGTACTGTTCAAGTGTACGATAGAATTAAAATATACAGTCAGGTCCATAAATATTGGGACAGTGACACAGTTTTGGTAATTTTGCCTCTGTACACCACCACAGTGGATTTGAAATTAAGCAGTCAAGATGTGACTGAAGCGTAGACTTTCAGCTTTAATTCAAGGGGTTTAACAAAAATATTGCATTAACCGTTTAGGAATTACAGCCATTTTTTACAGAGTTCCTCCATTTTCACAGGCTCAAAAGTAATGGGACAATTGACTGATAAGCAGTTTCATGGCCAGCTGTGGCCTGTTTCCTCCTTATATCATGATAAATTAAGGAGATAAAAGGTCTGGAGCTGATTCCAAGTGTTGAATTTGCATTTGGTAGCTGTTCATGGGGACTCTCAATATGCCATCCAAAGAGGTGTTGATGCAAGTGAAGGAGGCCATCATTAGGCTGAAAAACCAAAACAGACCTATCAGAGAGATAGCAGAAACTTTAGGAGGGCCAAATCAACAATTTGGTACATTCTTAAAAAGAAGGAATGCACTGGCGAGCTCAGCAACACCAAAAGGCCTGGGAGACCACAGAAAACAACTAAAGTGGATGATTGCAGAATTCTTTTCTTATTGAAGAACAACCCCTTCACAACATCTAGCCAAGTCAGGAACACTCTGGAGGAGGTAGGCCTATCATTGTCAAAGTCTGCAATCAAGAGCCACCTTCATGAATGTAAATACAGACGGTTTACCTCAAGATGCAAACCGCTGGTAACACTCAAGAACACAAAGGCCAGGTTAGACTTTGCTAAAAAACCTCTAAAAAAGCCTGACCAGTTCTGATGCAAGATTAACTTGTACCAGAATGATGGGAAGAGAAAAGTATGGAGAAGGAAAGGAAGGACTCATGATGCAAAGCATACCACATCATCCGTCAAACATGTGGAGGGAGTGTTATGGCATGGGCATGTTTGGCTGCCAATGGAACTGGGTCACTGGGGTTTATTGATAATGTGACTGTTGATAGAAGTAGCAGGATGAATTCTGAAGTGTACAGAGCAATACTTTCTGCTCAGATTCAGTCAAATGCTGCAAAACTGATAGGACAGCGCTTCACAGTACAGATGGATAACAACCCAAAACATACTGTGAAAGCAGCCCAAGAGCTTGGAAATTAAATGTTCTTAAATGGCCGAGTCAGTCACCTGACCTCAACCCAACTGAGCTGCTTTTCACTTACTGAAGACAAATCTGAAGGCAGAATGACCCACAAACAAGCAGCAACTGAAGATGGCTGCAGTAAAGACCTGGCAAATCATCTCAAGGGAGGAAACTCAGCATTTGGTGATGTCCATGGGGTCCAGACTTCAGGTAGTCATTGACTGAAAAGGATTTACCTTTTAAATAATAAAAATAATCCTAATATTTATGATTATATTGGGTTGTCCCATTACTTTTGAGCCTGTGAAAATGGAGGAACTCTGTAAAAAATGGCTGTAATTCCTAAACGGTTAATGCAATATTTTTGTTAAACCCCTTGAATTAAAGCTGAAAGTCTACGCTTCAGTCACATCTTGACTGCTTCATTTCAAATCCACTGTGGTGGTGTACAGAGGCAAAATTACCAAAACTGTGTCACTGTCCCAATATTTATGGACCTGACTGTAGCTACGCCCCAAACAACAATAGACAGTGCCATTGGTTGATAGGACTACCTGTAGGTGGTGCTGGTGTATCAGAATGAGTATAATTATCATGTCTTTTGTGAATTTTCATTGTGATAAATAAAAGCAATTCTGGCAATGAGGGCTGGAAGAGTCTGCACTCTCAGTGAGAAGATGCATTAAGATAGTGGAAAGAATCCAATAACCTAAGCTTTACTCAGTTTTATGCTTCCCGTCTCCGTGTGGGATTCGTCCGGATTCTCCTGTGTCCTCCTACCTCTCACTCCCACTAGGTGGATTGGCTGTTTGGGAATCTTCGGAATGCTGAGCGTCTAGATTAGCTTTGAGCACATTATAATTGTTCCTATTGCTAATAATGGGAAATACTAGGTTTCCAATTTCTGAAAAATTCTTTATAGATGCAGTTTTCCAGTACAGAATATGTCCAGATAGTGGATTCGGGTGTACTCTGGCATCTGCAAATCTGCATGCATGTGCAGCTAATGCAAAAGAGCAACTCTTGAAAAGAGCAACACTGTAGCATCAAAGCCCTGTTGTAATAAAGATCAACTATTTATACAGTAGTTGCAGTTATAAGTTATACATTAGTTATACACTCCTTGAGGATGGATTATATATTGCAGATTGAAATATGTCTCTCATTTCTTTCTTTTAATAAAAACATTTGTTGGCTGTTTTCTATCTCTCTCCCAGAATTCATTTCTGTTTATGTAGCATTTTCAAGATTAGATGTACGAGTGCTTAAACTGTTCCGCGTCTGATAACATCCATTTTGCTTCTGTGCTTGTTTTGCCTTCCGTCTTCTTCCTCTCTGGACCTCATTTACATGCATCTCCACAGAAGTATAATTTATCCCTCACTCCGTCTCTTTACAAACGAGTGACTTTGTTTTGCAGGCTCTCTGATGTCGGTGAACCCGGGTGTAGCGCGATGGATTAAAGAGCTCTTCTGTCATAATGAACGCGTGGTGTTGAGTGGAGAGTGGAGACACGGCTTCTTTTCACTAACTGCTGTCGGAGCTACCAATGTCGGATCCATCCGGATCTACTTTGACAAGGTTAGAGTTCGGTTCTCTTTCACACAACCTGTCTTTCTCTCTCAGTATCTTTTTCTGTCTCGTTGTTTCTGTGCTCCGTGTAAACCTTATTACTGACATGCTGACATGCTGCTATTTAAGCAGACAGTGCCCTGGTGTTTTCCAGCATTTACCTGTCCTCAGTGACGGCTGCAGGTGATATTAGATCTGAAGGGTAAAATCTAATCTGTCATTAACTTGGCAATGAAATTATTAAGGTTGAGCATTGCATTATATCACAAGGTCTCACACCAGAAACACACTTAAAGGCAAATAGGCAGCTGCATGTATGATTTCTGTTTCAAGTCCGTAATGCTCTACTGGTAAAATGAAATTTGAGGGGGAAAAAAGGATAACAGATGAAATAAATCACCTCATTCACATTCATTACGCCCACGATTGTATTTTGCCTTTTCAGTCACTGATGTGTTATGGATGTGTTTCTAGGGGGCGTGTCACTCAGTGTAATCACCTGACACGACTGTCTCTGATAGGCTGCATGAATCTACAGTCTGGGCTAGAAAGAGATCAGTTCCAGCCTCTTTTCTTGCTTCTTCACACCAGTCTGTGGATTTTTCTTACAGTCATAAAGCACAAAAAAAACATTTGGTCATTTTTAGCAAAAAAAAAAACCCAAAAAACTAATTCTTCAAAGAATGCATTAAAAAGCAACTGCTACCATTCTCTAGATTTAAAAAATTACAGATTTGAAGAAAATGTTAATCTGAGTATGTATTACCATTAATCATATATATTTATTTTATGTATTACAATAAATAATATTTTTAGTAGTAATAACAAAAAGTAAGTAAATAAGTAAATCACTAAGTGGGTTAGTAAGTAAATAAATAAATCAATAAATAATAAGCAAATAAGTGTGCAAGTAAAAAGGTAAGTACGTAAGTTAAATACGTACATAAGAAAATGTGTTCATACATAAATACTTACAGTAATAAATATGTATGTAAATAATAAGTTTGTAAATAAGTGTGTAAGTAAACATGTACAATATGCATATTTAATCTTTTTCAAATGTAAAAAAGCATGAGGTTTCGAAGCCGTTGTGCTGCTCTACATGGAGCATTAACCAAATCCTGATCTTCCCTCTGTAGGAGCTCCGTACAAACAGCCCTCGTTACAATAAAGGCTCATACAATGACTTTAGCTACGTGTCCAACAACAACCAGGAGGGTGTGATTCTGCGTAAAGGTGAGCACTTGGGCGAGTTCAACCTAGGATCCACCATCGTTCTGCTGTTTGAAGCTCCACAAGACTTCACCTTTAACCTCACAGCAGGCCAAAAGATCCGTTTCGGAGAACCTCTCGGGATGATGGAGACATGAGGGCGGATCTCGTGCATGGACACTCTGATCTAACGTGCAGACTTTAAGGAGTGTTTCACAGACTAACACACAGCGCACACCAATGAACACCTCTTACTCGATGACGTGGACGGATTCACAGCACCGCCACTGCATTATTGTGATTAGAGTCCCGTTTACTTCAGAGGTGTTTATAACGAAGTTGCTTTTTTTTTTTATAATGTTCTCTGTTAACACGCTAAGCTTAGACCATCAAAGTGTTGGTGTGACAAAATTTGGTTTACTAGGAACATTTTTTATGCTTCAAATGTTTTTTTCTGTTATTTGTGAAATTTGTCTCTTTTTTTGGCCACATTGCCTTTCATCATTGTTTTGGGGTGGATGGATTTTTCAGGGGTTTGTAGCACTGACAGAGATTTATACACAACTGGACTATGGACAATTTGGCGTTGTGATTTTTTTGCTCCACAGTAAACAAGCCCTTGTTCCATTTCTGATTTGAAGAATGAGCAATAACTTGCGATTAGATTTAGTTCTGACAATGACATAAAACAGCAATTAATGTAAATGATCCAAACGGTTGCCTCGAATTTCTCACAGACAAATGAACACCTTCTGCGACAGAGAGCAAGTGGATGTTTCTAAAATGAAAGGATCAGAGAAGACGTATTGCAGTTCATTTTTTCATAGCAGTAACCTGACAACAATTCTAGCAATATTTTGATTTTTGAGAAGCTAGCAATGCATTTAGTCAGAGATAAAGCTGTAACTTTAAGTTTTCCACCATGGGTGCAGACTTCTAGGCGCGTTCTCATTTCTTGCTACCATGACAAGCTTTTTTTTTTTTGTCTGATCAACTTTAAGAGTGAGGGGGAAAAAAAAACATAAGCTGGTGAACGTCCGTCTGTAGCTGCTATAACATAACTGTTTCCCAGACGTTCCACGACAATAAACGTAACTATATGCTGATAAAAAGTATGACATTTCCTTCATTAATACATTACAAATTGTAACCTAAGAAAAAATTTAAGACATCCTCTTAACTTGCTCTGTAAAAAAAATCCATCATGAAATGGTGCCAGCTTGTTTGTCAGACATTTTAGGTCCAACTAGACTCGAAAATAGGAGTGATTTGTTTTCACATGAATTCCTGTTTTATCTCCTTAATGTTCCTGAAGTAAAAAAAATCAAGTGGCCAAAATGTCCATGACCTACAGACAACACGTACAATCCCATATGAACACGTACACCTGTATAAACAAGAAAAGAATTGGCAAGATTTCATCTTTATTTCAAACAGAACCTGTCTAGCTTTTGTCACATGAACTGTAGAGTTGCTTGTTAATGAATTTGTGACCTTGAGAAGTTCACTAGCATCACTGCCACACACCTAGCTTATATCTTTACTCTGTGTTCACACCGGCAGCGATTTTTTTTATTTTTATTTTTTATTTTTTGGTTTTCTTTTTTCCTTCCACCTTGTACCTCTCAAATCACTCTACGCTGGTCATTAGTGGGTGGTCCTATCTTTAGATCAGGGCCTGTTACTGTGGTTTCACTGGTAGCCATATGAATCCATATCCAGGTAAATGATGAAATGCGTACATTAGCTACAGATAATATACGTATAGCTACGTATACAAAACTAGTCATTTTAACAACAAATAAGGTTTAATGTAAATGTTCAAGCAAATAATTTTTGTGTATAAAATGTCCTCTTTCTCACAATTTCTGCTATCTATTTAACAGGCTTTGTGTAAATGAAACACTTCAAGCTTGTATCTGCAGAGTGAGTTTCATCAACCGTTGCAGGGTCTGCAAAACCAGAAAAAAAACAGAAATGGTTCTTATACAAGGGAAAAAAAATCACTGTCCATCACTCCCATTGATCGCCAAATTGCTTCGCTTGTCATTCTCTCAACTTTATCCTGCTGCTCATCAGGCATCGTTAACCGTTTCATCGCGTACTGTCATCAGAAATCACTAAGTGAAAATGAACGATTTCCGCATTGCTTCTGAAGTGAATTGTACATTCATGCTAGCAAGCATCAAGTCGCTCGTGTCGCTTGTAGCTGAGTTGGGGAACTGAAGAAACCTCAGAAGACATGCGCAGTAGGTTTGGACCGAGGAATCATTTGACCCAGTCGTTTAGATTTGTCACTTTGCAAATTGTGAAAATCTCAGTTTAGCTTCACTTAGTCACTTCTTGTGTTGTTGCTTTTTATCGCCTGCTAGCGTGCACACAGGGCAACAGTTGCATTGCTGGAAATCACTGGCTCTCATTGAAAATGATCAACTTCCTTTCGGGTTTAGAGCGTCGTGTCGCTGCTGGTGTGAACACAATGTTAGACCTGAAATGCCTTTACTTCAATTCCCCTTTAGTAGGATAATATTGGTTAATACTGAATATTGAATTGGTGAGGAAAAACTGGTCCAAGATGTGTTATCATCTCTTCTGCCAAGGCTTGATCTGTTTATTACATGTTTAATATCTGTTTAATACTTGTTTATTACAGTGTTAGAGTGGCAGATTTACACAGTATTGCACTACTGTACTGCATGCCAATTTGTATGTAAAATACTTGAATAATTTAATTCTAACACTGCATAGATTTTAACTACAGTATAGATGAAAATGTAAAACATGTCGTTAGTAAAAATTTTGGCAAATTTTTAAAAAATAGTTGTGTTGTCCATTTTTCTGGTTTGGAGTGGTTTCTAAAAAAAAAAAAAATGACATAATGGCTTAACACTAGCCAGGGTTTTTAAATATTAACCATTTAAATTTTAATTTATTTATTAATATTTAGTGGGTTCAATTTTCATTTCTAATAAAATAATCAGGATTTATACATTTAATCTGCTAGCAAGTGAACTTGTGTGTTTAAATACAGCATGGGTCTAAAAAAGTTTTATTTAGCATAGGAAAAATCCCAGTCATGTGGAAAGGCATTATTTTATTATATACATTGGAACAAAAGGGCAGACCGCATATGAATTTCAGGTTTAGGGAAAGGCAAAGGCAGGAAGTTGGTTGTTGATTTTCCCTCCTCTATGGAACCTTGTCCTTTTCAATAGAAAGTCCAAAATAATGCTTAGATACCATGAAATTTGTTGTACAAACAGTAAACCTGTGTGTGTGTGTGCGTGCTGGGATTGTCTACTAATATCAGTAAACAAGAAATTGGAATTTCTTTGAAAAGTCATAAAACACCCTTCAGATGCCTTTTAAATAAGCGAGTGCCAACAGTTTAGAATGGATAGGTTTCTTGAGAGGCTCTTGATACACACAATTTACTGTTTAGACACACAAACGTAAGCGTTCCCTCCAAATACACTAAAAAATACATTTTTCCCCATTGAATGAAAAGTCCGTATGACATATTTATGAGATGTTTAGATTTTAGAGTAGAATTCTGGTGCTAATTTGTTGGTTGGTGCTGTAATTTTTGTTCTTCCTGTGAGATGTTAGTTGTGTACCACTCTTGCATAATTGCTAGCATAGTTACAATGGTGTTTAATAGGAGGGAAGAAAAATGTAAACAATCTCAAACATAAGTTATAATCAGGTGTTGATGTTAGCTACTAAAAACAAAAGAGCTCTGGCATCTTTTCTTACTTAACATTTCCAAGAGATGATTAACGCCATATGAGAAATCCAACCTAGAAAGTAGTAGAGATGTTGATGCAAATACTTTGAGTTACAGCAGAGACTTGGCTATTTAGCATGAAAGTGGAAGCTTTGGAAGCTGATCTGTTTGAGCGGAGTGTATAGATGAGGAGGTCAGAGAGCTAGACAAACTATTCGACTAAAGCCTCACTGCATCGCTCTCTTTATTTAGAGATGTAGCGAGGGCTGAAATCATACTGGCACCACTATCCACACGGCATTGTGGGTAATCTAGGAAACCGTTAACTAAAGTCTTTAAGAGCTACATGTCTGTGAAAGAATTTCATTATAAATAAATCTTGTGCACTGTTGAAGATCACCTGTTAATTATAGAGATTAATATGCAAGTCATTCAGGGTGAATTTTTCCTTTAAGGTTCATGCGTAGCTTATGACAATGCACGCAGGATTTGCTGGATTACAATCAAAACCAGCCAGTCTAGTATTCATGCATGACACTCAGCATTTCATTCCAGGAAACAGAGCCGCTCCCTCTACTGTCCCAAACCGGTTCTCCTGCTGCTAGTTTGCTTTCCTTCAGGTTTGATCTCTGTGTCGGCAATTCTAGAGCTGAGCTGATTAATTTAGAAACATCTATCTGACATGGGTTAGTAAAGCTGTAGGGCTCCATGTTCTAACCATCAGGTAGCTAGCAAGCATAATCATCAAAGAATGAAAGGCAAAAACGGTCCTGGTTCAACAGTTGTACCTTTAATACACGTGGATCCACAGTTTTAAAAATATTTTCAAATGTAACATGTTGTCATTTTATACTTATTAATACATATTTAAGACATTCCACAAATTATATGTGTATCTAACTTCATATCACAACAAAAAAAAATGCATTTTTGGAGAAAATTGGGATAGTAGCTTCAAACATAGCTGGCCTACTAATGTAATAGGCTAATAATTAATTGTAAAGACACTCCCCCATGATTATAAACACATTTACACTGAACATCCTTCATTCGATCTATTAAAAAAAAAAAGAGAGGCCACAGCTCTTGTTTTAATGTTGCTTTTCTTTCTCTGCAGACTAACGCAGGTGGAAAGCAGGTGTATGCATGATTTCCCAGCAGTTGTAACTAGGTGTTGAATTTAAAAACTACCCCTACTTCCGTAGCAACATATTGTCTAAATCGTAAACATGGCTGGAACTGAAAAATTGATGATAGTGGTGGTGTTCATTCAATAGGAATGAAAAAAAAAAATAGTTTCGTCGCTTTCACATAAATATATTTATTCCTAGGATGTCTCTACTGCATCTGTTATTTGTTATTTCCTGTGAACGTCGAGTCGACTCAAAATATTTGCCATCCTTCTTCCTTGACATGAGACCTTAACAATGTTTTACATTAACATACAGTGTCTGAGAGCACTAGTGCAAATGTTTTCCTTTTTGCATTCTTTTCTAATTTTATACATTTCAAATAATATTTTCCGCAACAACTTTGAGTCAAAAGTAGAATCTTATAAATATTTGCATGAATTTCAGAATTTCCCACTTTTGCGTAAAACATGATGATCTGCGTTACATCAAACCCATTGCAGTGTCACCTAAACGTGTGCTTCTGTGGAAGGGATAAGACTGAAGGGAAGGGAAAATCTGACCTTTTGTACAAAGGATTTTTCATGCTCAATGTCACAAATTTGCTTAAATTTAAATAGTGACGTAGAAATGATGCTGAATCTTGAATCCTAAATATTCAAGATTCTGAGCATTTCTTTGATTTCCAGTTTCAAGTGGATGGAGCGAGGAGTTGTGTGCATTCCCGATCACTATCCCGAACCAGAAATGCATTGCTGGATCTCCCAGTATTTATCCCAGCACGTGGGTGGGACTGGGTGAAAATTTGCACTCTCTAGCATGGTGTGGTTCACCTGAAACTTAGTCTTATTCCTCCTCCAGTATACAAAGAAGCACAGAGTCCCAAAAATCAAGAAGAGTGGTCTCAGAGTCGTGCCTTGAGGGATCCCCGAGCACAAACCTGAATAGCGTAACGAAGGCTATGAATTCCAATACTGCTCGTAATCAAGCATGTTGAGACTGATCAAAGAGGCAGAATGACCTTACTAAGAGGGGATGAAAATAAATTACTGTAGAGATGCAATCATACTTCTTCAGTACAGAGCAAAGGCATCAGGCACACTGAGAAGTTCAATGCTAAGACCAATTTCAGCTCAAATATACATCATATAGCGTTAACACTGTTCTGTTTGCAACCCTAAACCATCTTTATAATTACTAATGCAGTCTTTATCAAATATCCACTTTTCAGTGGGGTCTTGGGAAGACGCACATTCTTGATTGTCAGTAATTCAACTAGCAGCTCCAGTTTAGAAGGCAATTCATACTCCATTACTTTTTTGAATGCAAATCAAAGTCCATGATTTCCTCCAAAGACTCTCACTTCTTCCTGCGACAGCGGCAGCAACAAGCGTAGCAGCGGCTCACCTGCTCCTCGTCCTCCTTTACGGTGTAGGTGCCGTTCAGCTTGTTGTCTTTAACCTGTCCGTAGACAGGCACGCCGGACGGAGCGTCCCCTCCCTGGACATTGAAACTGCCATACGGGTTTTGGGAAGCGTTCCCGTTGTATGAGCTCTCCAGCGTCATGGGGTTGATGATGACCGTGCTGGAGTCGTCATACGAGCGCAGCTTGGCTCGGGGAATGCTGACGTCACCGTAAGGGTTGTCCAGTGAGAGATTCATGATTTTCAGAATGGGGTTACGATGTAAAAAAAAAGTCACTTGAAGGACGGTACGTTCTAATTCTGAAATTTCTAGTCAGAGTGAAGACCTCTCCGTTAGTTAGCCATGCAGGTGTCGGACTGATTGATGCTGATCTTTATGATGTTCCTGAGTGATTTGATATCTATTGAAGGAATATAATAAAAGCACAATCGGTCCTTATTAGTGTGTGTCATGGAATTTAAAGTTGAGTGCAAAAGTTTGCACACCCTTAGTACAAAATGAAGATGAAATTTAGTGTCATGAGGTTCACAAGATTTTAACAAAAATGTCATATAGTGGCATAAGTTAAACATGTTGGATCTCCCTTTCTGAATGCAATGTGCATATTATCTCATAACTTCTTCCTCGGAACAGCTTTTGGATCTTCTTAATTTTTCATCCCACCACCAATTCATCTCAGTTCTAACTTTATCAGATGTCATACCAAGAGGCTCATATCAAAACCGACTTCTTGCTTTAAGTTCTTTTCTGGTTTTTATTCCTCTTTATTTTTTGAATTTTTTTTGGATTGTTGTCTTTTTGTAAATAAAACTTCGTTTACTGTTTTCCCTATTCAAAAACCATGGGTAGTGCAAACTTTTGCACTCTAATGTAGCAGTGACAAGCTTATCTACTGCTAGGTGTTCCATATGAGGATAAATATGTATCTCTTTTACTCTATACATTCTTTCCTGGTAAATGACAGGATTTTTCCTTTAATCAAGACCATGAAATTAAACTTCAACCACATTTGTACTCGACAATGATTTGCACACATCCTTACAAAATAAGCTGACCTCTAAAGTGACACACAAATCAGAACGAAAGTTCATACCTGTGAAGACCTGCTGATGTGTTGATGTATATATGTAGAGAGTAAAGAGTAATGGAGGTAAAGGTGTTATCCACCTCCCTGAGGTTGAGTTTCTCACTGTCCAGTGAGCAGAATGTGAGCTGTTCCTGTTCCTCAAGCTTAATGCAGCATACCTGAAGAGTCAGAGTTTTGTAGAGGTCGCTGTCTAAGTGAATATCGCCTTCTGCTCAAAGGAGTGTGTCTGTAACCCCACCCCTGGGTGTCTAAGCAGAGCCGCAGAGCTGTGTGTGTGTGTGTGTGTGTGTGTGTGTGTGTGTGTGTGTGTGTGTGAGAGAGAGAGAGAGAGAGAGAGAGAGAGGGACAAAGGGTGGGGTCGGCTCAGGAATGTCCCTTCCGCCTTTCCCAGATACAGGTGTATTTTTCATGATATGAATGCAATGTCTATTATCTAAGTGTAGGACCAGGTGTTTCAGGAAACAATCAGCCTTGCACAAACAGGATATAAATACAGTAGATCTGAATATTTTTTTACACCAAAGAGTTATGCAATGCATGTAAGTTAAACGAGATTTGCTGCAGGGTCTGAATCTCCTAAAGATTTTTTTTTTTATCTGAATAGACAAGCTGGAGAGCTTATCTCAAATTTCTATTTGAACAGTGTGTATGTTTAACTACCTGCCTTGCAGCTGTATATGGAAAAGAAATTCCATATGAAAGGCTATTGTATGTGTGTGTGTGTGTGTGTGCATGTTGTCAGTGAAACTACCCCACCTACAAAACTTGACTTTTCCCACGTCACACCTTTGGAATGTTTATTTGCAGGGAAAACAAATGCTGTAATGTGCTCTCAGAAATAAAGGTACCGAATAAAGGTACAGGGGTGGTACCATTAAGGGTATGTCTTTGAAATTTGCACCATTAATGTGTAATCTTTTACCTGCAAAGGTACACATGATGTACCTTTAATTAGCTCTTAAAATTCCAATTATGTACCTTAAATCTTTCATTATTTTAAAAGTATAACAACATGTGCTAAAGATACAAAATGTGCACCTATGATGATAACGCTCCAGCGAGAAGGAAAAGTGCAGTTTGGTATCTTTATTTCAGAGTGTTAACCCTTTCATGCATAGTGTCCAAACTTAGGTACAGTTTATATAAACTTAAGGTTGTTTTTAGAAAAAAAAATAATATAAGCTCAGTTGAGAGCATTATTGTAATTTAATATAAATCATTAGTAATCTGATTTCTGTTGCACACATTGCCGCATGTATATGGGATATCTTTGCAAATTTGCAATTTTTTTTTACACAAAATTCCAAACTAAGTAAAAAAAAAAAGTGCCAGACTTCAGTAAACACCTTACCTCTTAATTCTGCATTAAAAATTTTTTTAACTTATGGCATTCCTACACAAAACTACAAAATTCATATGACATGCAATTTTAAGCCATAAAAAAAATCTAAAGAATCTGGATATATTTCAAATCATTTATGCATGAAAGTGTTGAAAATGAAACATGTGAAAAACATGAAAATACTATTATAGTCAAAATATTCTCAGTGTCATATGGATTCATAATGAAGTCAGTGTTTAATGTCACTCTATGTCTTCTCTACACTTTGTTCTGGTTTGACATTAAGGCTCTCGTTTGAGGTAAAGGTAAACTGTTTGGTGAGATTTTAACACACCCCCAAAACTCTCATTCTTTATATTGAATATTGAGTTAGGTTTAATATCCAACATGCTGAAGTGTGAAGTGAGGAGTTGTGTTGATGCAAAAGCATCACCTTAAAGAATGCCAGTGACACAGCATGCTATCAATGTACACATACTGGTTATAACACATTCCTGTAGAGAGGTGAAATTCCACAGTGCTGAGTTTAAACAAAGCAGGCAATGAGGATAGCTGAAGGGTGTGCTAGTAACCTTAATCCAAATATAAATATATATATATATATATATATATATATATATATATATATATATATATATATATATATATATATATAGACCTTTTCAAAATGTACTTATTAAAATGTATTGTGTAATAAGGAATAATCAACAGCAGGGTGGTGTCATGCAGCCCAATCCCTAGCAGTGTTTCTATTACCATGCATTATTTTCTTATAACAGAGTTCGCCATGCAAGAGTTACTACAGAAATGACAATACTGTGGCTTGTAAAAGTATTCAACCCCCTAGAATCGATTAGACTTGTCTGTGTAACACATGATAAATACACACATTCTTAGTATTTCAAAGCAAATCTGAAAAATGCTGCTTGATCGAGCTGTGTTTGAGCAAGTTTCAAAGCACTTTGTGTGGTGCAGACTTAATGCAGGCCATACCTCAATTAACACCATCCCTACAGTGAAATATGGTGGTGGCAGCATCTGCCCTTGGACACTTTTCATCCGCAGAACCTGAGTTTGAAGCGAGAATCGATGGAGCAAAATACAGGGGGATATTATTAGACACCCTGCTTCAGTCTGCTAAGCTTGGGAGAAACGTTGCTTTTCAATAGGACAATGGACCCAAACACAAGGCCAATGCAACAGAGGAGTGATTAAAAAAAATAAAAAGGTTACTGTTCTACAGTGGGCAGGTTGAAGTCCAGATCTAGACGAATCTGATGAATTTTAAGGGGTTCTGTATATGACAACAAGCGCATTAACATACACTCGTGATTTATATTGTATCCAAAGCTGTCTGAGCTGCTGTTATAGAAAATTAACACCTTATGATCAATTAGATTCGAGAATTCAACAGCGCTCTGAAATAGGTTTTACACACACACACACACAAACACAAATATATATAGTGCAAATCATTGCACTTGTGTGTGTGTGTGTGTGTGTGTACTAAGGCAGTAACAGTACATAGTAACACTGCTGTGCCTGATACACTAATAGCAGTGCAAATCATTCTTCATCATTTCTACTGTCAGTTATTTGAACATTTCTAGGCTGATCACTACAGACAAATTCTTCAAAGGCATTGGCATGAAAATATTCTACAATATTTATTTCGCCTTCGGAAAGTGAGACTGTTATAGTTTGATATCATTTTTTACTATAAATATCTGAAGCTCTGGATCCACAGCGATCCTGTCCAGGACAAAGCGGTTTCTGAAGATGAATGAATAATTGAATGAATCCAAAAATGGTTTCTATGTAGCACCCTTTCTGATAAGAAACCACTGTTGTAGGGTTCTGCGTAGAAAGGTTCATCCAGAGAGACAACCAAGTAAGGTTTCTAACTCTTCTAAGAATATATAAATTAAATTAGCCTTCCAGTTGTCCTAAGGGTGTGCAAACTTTAGAAATTGGTTGTGTATTATTATGCACTATTACGTTATATTTTAGAATGATTATACTGAGACATTTTGGTAAATATATTACATTGTGTTTTTCTGTATGTATCAAAGTTGGCCTAGGTTTTTGTTGCAGAAAGGAGGTTGAGTTAACCTGGTATAAAAAGCTTTGTTGAAAGGAGAACTGGCTTTACCTGACTCTCACTGATTATTGCAGTATTGTACAGGGGCAGATGTTGGGTTCTGTGTGCACGCTGTGTGTTTTGATAGAAAGACTTGAAAGAACTGGAGGTGCTCTTTAAAGCAAAGAGGTAGTCATGGCGACGGCCAAACGAACAAACACAAGAGGCAAAGGACAATGAAAGGTTAAGTGCTACAGCTCAGTGGTCACTGTTAATGTGTGTGTGTGTGTATGCATGTGCTTGAGGCATAAATTGTTCACATAAAGTGATTTAACATTCACAGATATTTCCCATAAGACCAAATAACAGTAGCATCTAGGAAAACAATCTGATTAACTAATTCCAAGCAGCACAATTAGGGCAAATGTAATGAGCAGTAAACATGTGTCATTGTGTGGATGCAAGGAAACAATCAGGTGTCACCATGAGTCATGTCATGCTTGCTGAGGGAGGGATCATAATTTCAAATCGTGTGGTGGTGCTCTGTCCTGGCTGCGGCGGGCATTTGCACACTTCTGCCAAGCTTCTAAGAAATATTCGAGCTGCTCTTACCTGAGTGAAACTAACATATTCTCCAGGAATCCCACTCATGTTTTAATGTGTGAAGAATCTAAAATGCTTTATGCAAGATGATGCATCATATTAAGCATATTAACATCTACCTGCTCTGTGTTGTGTAAAAAAACATTAAGCAGGCCCAGCTGACCTCGATTCCAGTTCATGCTGGGAAGAGGAAAATGAAATGGATCCAGTAAATAAATATAATAATACACGTTTGCCCGATATTTGAATTATATTGATAATATTAATTTGTCTTGTCATCATAAGCAGGTCAGAAGATTTAAAGTAGGTTCATTATTAGGGCCGGATGCAGGAGCTTCAGTCATAAACACCACTCAACTGGCTCATGTGTCAGTAGTGGCTAAAGTGATGTCTGAATTTAGGTCTATGGGAAAGAAATGAAATAGAATTGGAAATTGAGGTCAAAAGTGCACATTCAGTCACTGTGATACTTGTGCATCTGTGTGATATGTTAAATAAATAAATAATTTCAAGAAAAATGAAAAAAGAGTGTGTTGTGACAGGACCTGCTTGTTTAATGTGTTTGAGATTAAACTTCTTAAATATAAATGACTTATAAAATGTAAATGACTTAAATATAAATACTGTTTTATAGTGTGATTGTCCTTAAAGGTATGTTACATGAATGTACATGAAGTACATTCTTCTTAAAATATGTAAAATATACAAATTCTGTATTATTTATTATATTTTAAAAAATAAAGTAATATAATAAAATATAATATAGAATTTTAAAAATTATCTACAGAAATGGGATCTTGCCCCATCTGGTGATATCAAGTCCATATGTAAGAAACTTGCCTCTTAGATCATAGTGATATAAACAAGTGCATGCTAAAAAATTTTTTAATGAAAAACCAACTTTAACTAAGCTGCTCTATTTCCAGTATCATTTGTCTATTATTTTTTCAAAGACAGCAAGATTATTTTAAAAAAATTAATGTTGTTTGTTTTTCTCTTTTGCATACACTGACATGGACAGTCCCAGTGATTGTTCACAGCTTCAGAGTGAACCACAGCGCCTCTCTGCTTCCATCTAGTGGTTGCAATCGGTATTGCGCCAAAAGAACAGCTCATCACAAATACTACATTTACGGCTTAAAGTGTCTTTTGTTAGCATTTGTAGTAATTACTGCCATCACGCGGCATTAGAGTAAAAGTTTATGTGAAACGATGATATAAAAAAAATATATTTAAACCAAATGTGATCAGGTGCTAATTTATATTTATAGCCTACACGTCGTTTTCATATGGACCTACTACAGGTAATCAGCTGTACAGCTCGCGCACCACAGGCCCGCCCCCTGAATACGTCACCACGTAGGCCGCCATTTTGGACAGGGATGTTTAATCCAACATGGCGGGAAAGTTAATGCAGTTGGGGTGCTACTGGTATTACATTCACAATAAGTATGTAAAGTAAATGTAAAAGACATGTTAAACATAACTAAATAACAACATATGTGCGTGTTTCAGATAATAAAACCTCTACAGCACTTAGAAAACCACATCTTCACCCGTGCCCCAGTCCACTATACTTTACCTAGCAATATAATCATTAAAATACTTCATAAAACAATACATTAATATCTGAATCCATTTAACATATCATGCTTGAAACATCAATGAGTCGTTCATTATAGGTTATGAAAAATAAAAGTACAGTTTAGTGTCACATTCATTCAACCCTATGAAATAATTCAGATGTCAACAGGAAGTTGCATCATCCGTATTTCCTAAAGATCGTGGGAAGAAGAAAAGTAAGTTCTCTTATTCTTTTTTCTTTATTTTCAATGATATTGTGACTGAAAGTAAATTATAAAATTAAAAATACTTAAGTAAAACCATTAGAAAGTCCATGATATCACCATGTCATTAAACATGTTAGTTAGGTTATCGTACCTATCCTTGGCATTTTCTGAATTTGATCATTTAATTGTAAAGAAATTCAACCCGGTTACTCGTTTTAAGAGCAAAATGCAGCCTGTCAGTAAAGAAACCTTGTAAAAAAAAAAAAAATGAGATTGTTGCCTGAGATGGGACATTTTTGAATGGTTAAATGCACATTTCTTAGATTCAGTCTTTAAAATGATTTAAAATAAAGTTTAGTTTATTTCCAGAAAAAAATGGATGCATTCTACAACAAGAAAACAATCTAGAGCAGAAGGCAAAATCAACAACATTATGGCGTCAAAATTTTGGATTTTATTACAGTTATAGGCAAAGTGTGGACATACAAGTTTTTAGAGGATATATACTGCTCCCATTGTAAGCGATGTAGACTTTGCAGGGAGTAGGGCACAGTCACAATTTCTTCAGAATGGAGCGCAGCCCGGATGTCCATAGGCAACGAAGGTCAAATTTCCAGGCCTCTATTGTGGAGGATGTAAGGTGATAGACCTTCAGTCTTCCATTTTCTTTCTCACCCAAACTGATCTCCAGTCAGACATCCACACACATGTTTTAGTCTTAAAGGGAATGAAGTGAGCATCAGACCTGATCTCGGAGCAGAGCGACTAACAGAGACAAGAGCATTTGCAGCCTCATTGCTGTAACATGAGCTGGCTTTTCACCTGCTTTAGAAAGCTGATACATAAGACAGCAGACATGTGTTACTCTCTTGCCAGCTGATATTGGATCAGGTTTTATGAGTCTTTTTTCCTAACCATGGTGATTACAAGAAGAGCAGTGGGTTTGGTTCTATTCCAGTTTAATGTTAAATTCATGTAAGCATAATGTAGCTCATGGAAACAAGCAGAAACAAAAAGTAATAAAGCATTACTCTGCTTTCAATCAAGCCAAACTATAACAGACTCAAATCTGTGTTTGTGTGTACGTGAGTGTGTACGCGCTCATGTGTGTAAGGTGTAGGTGCACGATGACAGGTGGGCTTTAAATATTAAAGAGTGAGGAAGCACACAGTTTGTCCTCTATGCTAAAGACTCTAAAGTGGTTCGAACAGACAATAACGACAGAGCCAGACAAAATAATAGTGACTTCAGTGAGGGTGTAGGTGAGCATTCGTATGTATACAGACGATCATGATCAAGCTGTGAAATGACGTGATGGGGACTCATGAGGAAAGCAAGATAAGATGTTTGATAGTGGAATCTAAGCTTGTGTCCATGCTGACATGCACGGCTCTGTGACACCGGCACTGGAAATACAAACAGTCTTTACATCCTGAGAGGTAAGACCAAACACTCTTTTTATGTTATTTTTTAAGTCAAGTTCAGTAATGTCATGAAGCAGTGCATGATCAATTTTTCATGAGGTTTTATAATGAGTGACTTTATAATTCATAATAAAGAACAAGACGACTATTAATAGGCACTATCACGGTTCTATAACTCCTTTAACATCCAAGGCTGACTGCATAAAGATTATTTAATATTTAATATTTTTAATGCGTCAGACGTCACACTAATGTGAAATAGGCTAATTGTATGCTAATAGTAAAATTTTGCCATGGTTTATTGAAATTACAACTGGAATTATGTTTTGGTCAATAAGACAAAAGTCATTTTTGTTCTCAGTCAAAATTTGGTGTTCAATCAAAAGCTTTTGGCCATGAACACTGGAGTAAAAACAAACAAACAAACAAAAAAACCTTCAAAATGGAATGAAATCCAAAATTTCATTTTTGGTTTTGCACTGATGATGGTCTGAACAAAAACGCATTGTGTTTTTGTAACTCTATATTGCTAATATACAAAGCTGAATTTAATAGGACAGGGTTCATAAAAATGCAAAATGTTTTTGGTCCAACTGCCATCAGTGCAAAACAGAAAACTTTTAATATTTTTGTAACTCTGTGTCTAATTAAATTCAGCATTTTGCAGTGCTGTTTTGGATTATATTCAGTTTTGGAGTATGAGTGTTTTTGGTGGAGTTTTTGATATTACTTTGGACTTAGCACCAAATTAGTCTATTTCAACAAACTGTGGCCATAGAAAATTAGAAAATAGAAAACAAGTACAGTGAAATTAGAAATAGCTTATTAGAAGTATTAATGGACACTTGAAAGTACAGTAGTAGTAATAGTGGCAAAATGACATTTGAGGGTAGTTGGGTTCCACCATGTCAACTGTCATGCCATACCTTGTTGTATGTGTTGCAAGGATGAAAAGAGTACATATATATGATTATATAATATATATTATATATAAAAAAGAGAAGGGTCTAAGATCCACTACAAGTTTCTCCAGCCTTGCTGGAGGTACCAGTAACTTTGAACTTGGCCTCTGAAGGTATACTTATTGTATCTACACTGACTGGCTATTCTATCAGGTAAACCCTCAACAACCCTCTATCACACGTGTGTGTGTGTGTGATTGTGTGTGTGTGTGTGTGTGTGTGTGTGGTGAACTGTTGGTCCTCAGCACACTGCTAGACGGGGTAGATGTACACCTGCAAAGTGACCTACATGATATTACCTGGTACATAAAATTAAAATGGCCAGTGAATGTGTGAATTGGTGATCTAATCCCAAATGCATAAAGCAGAAGAGATCTTCTTATTCTTAGTAAGAGCTCATCTAGTCTGTCTGAATTGAACAGTCAGCTTTCAGTTTTGAACGTAAGCTATTCCTTCAGCAGGATGATGGAGGACGTAGTCGCCGTGTCAGAGGCTCCAGCTGGGGATGATGAGGTCGCAGCAGCCCAGTCCTCTAGAGACAGTCGAAAACTTGACTGCATTATCTGTTACAGCGCCTACAACCTGGTAGAGAGGCTTCCGCGGAAGCTCTACTGCGGCCATACGTTCTGTCAGGACTGCCTGAGACGACTGGATACAGTCATCAACGAGCAGGTGGGTATCTAGCAGTTATTTTGCAAGGGCAGACCGCATCAGGGAGTTGGTGGGTGCGAAAACTTTATCGCTAGCGGAGAAAAACTCAGATGGGAATTTAACTAGGTAAAAGGTGGACAGTGTGTGGAAGTTTGAACAAATACAGATTTTTGAATTATAGTGAAAACAGGAATAATGCCATGGCAATAACATACCAGCAGCTCAGACAGTAGTTCTTGCTGCAAGTTTTTTGAGAAGGGAAAGTCTTCAGGACTTGGTAACATGACAAGCTGCATTGTTCTCCTTATTAACTTTGAAAGAGAGAGAGGGGGGAAAAAAAGAGCTGTTTGTAGCTGCTCTAACACAAACGATAACAGGAGCTAACTTGCTTCGTGCATGTTTCACAACATTGAATGTAAAAATAAATGGATAAAATGATGTGGTGTTTAGGTTTACTATTTACAGTATAACTATGCTATGCATAATTTTTATATTTTTACTTATAAATTTTAATTTATTTTTAATATTTTTAATATTTAATTTATCTTATTTAATCTTTATTTTATTCTTACTTTATATTTGATGTGTATTTTGTGCCTTGTCTTTAATGTATGCTGCTAGAACACTCTGTTTCCCCTTGGAATCAGTAAAGTGTTATCTTGTTCTTTATTAAATCTTGTTCTTTATTCTTTATCAGTAACAAATTACTGCAGCAGAAGAGGAATAAAACACTTCAGGACAAACTGTTATTGGAAAATTACTTGGAAAATAACTAACTCCGGGCACATGGGAACACATCACACCACTTCGTCGTTGAATAGTTTCCTACAAGATTGCACCCCAATGTGTATTATTCCTTACTTACTACATTGTTTTTAATTTCTAATGTTTTAAAATAACAAGTAGACTTAAGGAACTTAACGCTGTTAAAATCTAAACAAATTTTAATTTATTTTATATTTTGTTTAGGTCTGAGAGATACTCTGCGTACTTGTGTGCCACTTCTGTGTACCAATTGAGGATCAATAATTCACTGCATTAGGGCTCTGTATATTAACATATGAACAGTTCAAGCCCTAATTGTGTAGTTACATGATTTGTCCATAAAAGCTCTCTCCTTATGTTAAATAACACCGTACCTACAGAATAGAATTAATTCTGAAAAGAGCCAAAAGGCAGAAATAATTAACAATAACACAAGCTTAATGTTTTGAAAATATGGACAATATATTCAGTACGTATTCTTGTCTTTCCACCATATAGTTGTGGATCCCTTGTCCTCAGTGTCGTCAGAACACTCCTGTACCTCGAGGAGGTGCCGTTGGGCTGGACCTGGACTTGGCTGCGTTTTTGGGTGTCAAAGCTGAGGTGGAGAACCAGAGAAGCAGCCCGCAGAAAGCCCCTCTGGAGACCAAGCTGTCCTTTGTTAAGCAGCCAATCACAGATCAGCCTCCGTCTGCTTGGCCCAACATGGCTCTGACCGAGCCGCGCTTCCACACGAGCCCCTGCTGTAGACACTGCCGGTTCTGCTGCTGGTGGTGTTAGAACCACAAGAAGATACGTGCACACAATTGCAGTTCTTTAAAACTTATGAAAAGACATCCTAAATGGAAACTGGGTTTCTCATCACTGAAACAACTTGAATAATATTAGTCATGTGTTGGGAGAACACATGAGGGCAAGGAGGAAAAGTCAAATCAGACATGATTTCATGTTACAATTGTTTTTGAAAGAAATTGCATTTGGTGAAAGAAAAATGTACAAAGAAGCTAAAGAAATATTTAATGTATTTAAATGATTATTTATTATACTTCAATGTAATGAAAAATTAAATTATTTTTAAATACTAATTTTGAATAGGCAGCCAGAACTTTGAAACAGTACGTTCTTATGGGGAAAAAAAGTTAAATCTAGAATCCTTAAGGATTTTTTTCAGTTTGTGCTTGTGTTTCCTTTTAAGAGAAGGCTTAGTGTAGAAACCCTTTAGGAAGCTAAGAACTCTTAATTATCCAAAGAACTGCTGTGGGAACTCTTTTACTCAAAGAGTTTAATTATCAGTTCTAAACTGTTCTGTAAGTTGTGCTCCATCGTGTGGCATCAAATAACTCTGAAACTCAACACAAGGACGAGACAGACACGGGACTGTACTAATGTTTTTAATAAAAAAAAAAAAAAAAAAAAGTCAATGGAAGGAAGGCTTAAAAGGCTTAATAAATCTTGACAAATAGGTCCAAAGTCTGAACTAACATAACTCTTTAAGGGAAAAAAAAAAAAAAAAAAAATCTGGGCCTCAAAATAAAACCCAAAATGACTTAAGGATTCAGACACTTGATCTGAAGGCTGATTTTCTCAACCGGGAGTCATGAACTGTTATCAAAAACACCCTGAATCCTGCATCCTCACACACAAACAGACCTCTCCATCTTCCTCAATCAGCCACCCAGAGTTTGAAGGTGCGGTCATACGAGCAGGTCGCAATGAGCTGTCCGTCAGGAGACAGGTCCAGTCCCATCACTTTGCCTTCGTGTCCTGCCAGGGTCTTCAGAGGAGACCATCCAGGGTGAGTCCACACTTTAGCCATGTTGTCATAAGAACCCGTTAGCAAGTAATGACCGTCTGTAGCTGGAGGACAAAAAGATAAAGGTATAAACAAGTAGAACTCAATGCCAACAGTGTCGACAGGGGTGCCTCCGCTCCCAACAACTCCAGTCCTACTTATTACTATAATTAATAACTTGTTTCTATAATTAATATACTTCAAACATGAAGGAAACTATTGACGATAAACTGTTTCAGACATTAGACCTTGACCCTGTTTAGATCAAATTCCAAAATCTAATCAGGTCATCTGCTGGTTATAATGATAGTTCTATATAAAAATCCTACAAACTTTCAACCACTTGTTGTTGAGATAAAGTTCTTTAGTAAAGCTGTCGGTTTTCCGACACATGAAATTCTTCAGGACAAGGAACTTTGTGGTTTCTCTTTAACAGAGACGAGCGGAATTTTTTTTTGTCTTACTAAAAGGAATGAAACACTCAAGTATGTGCTGGAAAATAATCAACTTCGGGTGTCTTAACAGTAACTCCACATCACGCCAGCCTATCGTTGATCATTTTCCTGTAACAGCATGCCCTTGAGTGTTTTATTCCTTACATCGTATCTGATAGCAATAATGATGAAATTCCACAAATCTATTTACTTTTTTATTTATTATTCCCACTATTGCCAATAATAGAAGGTAATTACACTATACAGTAGATATACATCTAAAAGTTATTAATAAGCGTGAAGTACTGAAGTACTGAATCAGCCATTATAAATAGAAAAATGTGACACATTTAAAATCCATACTATCTACTTTCCAAACACTTACGCTGGAACTTGACGGAGGACAGCAGGTTCTGGTGAGCGGGTATGGTGTAAATGCACTTCCTCTTCCGCAGGTCCCACACTTTACACGTGTTGTCGCCGCTCCCTGTAGCCACGTGAAAGCTGCACCACACACACACACATTACCATTATTCTTTCAGAAATGATTCAAAAGGAGAAACCTGGACATAACTGAAATCTCTTGTTTTGTTTTTACCCATTTGGGGAGAAGTTGACTGCGTAGACCTCTTTAAGATGACCCTCCAGGAACATGACACAGCGACCGGTCCTCAGGTCCCACACGCGACCAAATGAATCCAGACCACTGAAAGTGCAGTGGTTAGAGAAATATAATGAGAATTCATAGTTACAGCAATTCTGATATAACAATTCTGATATAATTTTCAGATAAACGGAATAAACTATACTGCTCTGTACATGGAGTACGAAAGTCTCTTGAGAAATATTACATAAATTTGTCTACTTTAAGGCTATTTCCACTTGACGTCATTTTTTGCAGCTTAATAATTATAAATAAATATTAGCAAGTGGAAATATCTTGAATATCTGTGAGACAATATTCCTCTTTGTGCGGTTATTTTAAACCTATTAATTCTTCTTCTTTTTTTATTATTATTATTAGTAGTAGTATTTCAAGCATGAAATTTCTTTTCTTTTTTTTTTTAAATAATTTTTTAAAATCTTTTTTTAATATCATTTTTGCTCATTAGTGCACCTGAATATTTTTCAGTGAAGCAGTACATCAGTGCTCAATAACATTAAAAATCTCACCCGGTTCCTGCTAAGGAGCCATCAGGATGGAAATGCAAGTCATGGACACCTTTACTGTGACCTTCCTGGTGAAGAATCTCCTCCTGGACCTCCAGATCCCACAGACGCCATGAGTTGTCATAGCTGGAGGTCGGGGGAAAAAAACAGGATTAGCAATACTGCATAACTTTGTTTATCTAGAATGGCTACTCCATTGGTTTAGAATCAGGATTTCCTCACCATGTTGTGCCCAGAAAGCGACCAGAAGGATGCCACGCTACGCGAGCCACCCTCATGAAGTGACCCTCAATGTCTGCGATAGGCTCATCACTGCAGAGGCAAGAGTTAATAAGATCTTTATTGAAGAAGTCTAACAGCATTTAGGAAAAATGAGTGTGGCGACCTGGGAAAACCCTTTTGTACTAAATATAGTTCTGAAAACCACAGGCTTTCCTGAACAGAACTTTGAAATAAACACAGTAAATAGTATATTTTTTTTTAAGTCAATTTTTGATACAATTTATTTAACCAATCACTAATGTCCCACACATAAACAGTGAAATGCTTCCACACTACAGTTGGGCAATATTACAATATATCTCAATATAGTTTTCAGAGATATTGTGGAATATAAGAATATCTTTTTATGACATGTTTAAAATGAGCTATTTATTTAAATATCATTTTAAATATTTTTTTCTCCAAAAATGCTGATTGGAGGCAGCTGATCTGATGTTAATTTTTACTGAATTTTTAAAATTGCAAAATGTTCAGATTTTGTTACAAAATTTTTTTTTCCTCCTTTTGAGTGTTCAATGATCTATTTTTTAAGACACTGAAAAAAAGTACAGATTTTTACAGCTTTATTTTCAAACAAAACTCTACTTTTTTTGCAGGTAGTTTGTTAACAAACCAACATACTGTGATACGTATCATGCATCACAGACATGTCTTGACGTATCATGCTATGATATTTTTGTCATGTTGCCCAACCCTATTCCACACCGCTGATGTTTTCACTGTATTTTTGAGTGATAACACATACCAGCGTACTCCGATGTCAAATGTGGTGCTCCTACTCAAAATACATTAAGAATGGCAAGTCTCAAAACATTTCCACATCATTTTTGTGAAACATTCATGGTTTCGTAGTTGATGGTCCAAAGTAAGTTATAGACAGAAAAATAGTCATTTTGGCTGTTTGCCAGAATTCAGCCACAGGGAGATCTGAGGGGTTTCCCAGAAAGTCTCTCTCACACACTCTCACACACACACACACACACCTATCTAAACTCCACAGCTTGACAGATCCGTCTGCAGCACAGGAGGCCAGGTTGACATCTGACTCGTCAAGAGTGAGCGTGGCTTGTGGATGGAAGCTGACTGCTCCAACATTGGTATTGTGACCTAAATGTAAAATTAATACAGAAAATTTCTCACATTTATCATTAAAAAAAAAACGGCTTATTTGTGTAATTTCTAAAGAGGACTACTTACTTACCTCTTAACGTGCGGACGAGACTACAGTCTGGAATGTTCCAGAGTTTGCACAGACCGCTCCTAATTCAGACGCAGTACAGTTAATAAAATTGAAAATGACATCAGTGACGGTGTAAAAACCTCACAACAAAGAAAACTCACCATGATGCGGTGACTAACAGTTTGGAGTTCGGGCTGAACTGGCAATAGGATATCGGACGATCGTCTCCAATCTGACTGCAGAAGTTATTCAGGTTCTGATGGGAAACGCAGAGAATTTAATGCCATGTATTTAAAAATAAAAATAATAAAAAAAAAAAAAAACAGTGGTGTTGAGATACTGTGCTGAGAATGGTGATATCAGCTCACCCTGAGCGTCTTGTGAAGCTCTTGTTGTCGTACGGTGCGTGTAGATTCAGGAATCTCTCTCTGAGCCTGTGCAGCATTCAGCCTCTCCACAGCTCTGGGGGGGGGAAAAAAAAAAAAAAAAAAAAAAAAAAAACACAAAATTTGATCCAGTTCAAGATATTGAGAGGACACCAGCCATAAGACTTTCAGATGAAGATTTGCTTGTTATTTTGAGTAAATACACAAAAAACTGGTAAAAACTGGTTCCACAGTTTCAGAGACTTCTACAGTGTGCCTGTATGTTTCCATATAAATAAATGCAGTCAGTAAAACAATATTTGTTCTTGGTAAATTTCTTAATATAATTAAAGCATCATATTGCTTATAATTTTTTAATCGAATGTTTTAAATTGATGAGCCACTCTCATTAAATCCAGTTATAAATGTAAAGAATTAATACATTAGTACAAAGTAGTACATTATGTATTATAACCAGAAAAAAATCAAAAACAGAAACTATTTCTGCATAAGTAATAAGTAAGCATAAGTAAGCTTTTTTTAAGATTTATGTAATTGATGCTATATCTTCCTTGTGATTTTTTTACAGTTTAAAAGGCAAATAAACTTTATTATCTTTAGTATTGACATATAACCCTATGAATTATTATAATAATGTTCATGTTATTTAAAAAATGGAAAATCGTGAACAGAAATAATTAAATTAATGTGTATGATATCATCAGCTACAATTTCATAACAAATAAATAAAAATAAATTAAAAAAAGGTTGTCTTTATCATTTATAACTATATTTAACACGGGAAACAAGAAACAATGGAAACACAATACTTGCATTCTTGATATTTTAGAAGAAAGAGCTGTTCTTACTTGGGCAGTGAATATTTGGCCAGCCAGATACGTGCCTCAATCAGCGTCTCGGGACCCTCGTGGTACCACGTCTGCTGAGACTGAACGAGAAACGGGACAGAGCTTTAACAACCTGAGGATTAACATTAGCAACAACCAAAAGAGAAAAAAGGGAACATACGTCCTCTTGGGAACGTTTCGCTTTCTCTTCGTCCTTTTTCGATTTCTTCAGAGCATCCGGACCCACTACTGACAAAATATTCCTCAACCTATAAGAGAAAAATGTTCATTAACTGGTTAAATGATATGAGCATAGAGTCAAACAGCAAAAAAGAACAAGAAAAGTAACCTCACCTCTCTCGTCTTTCAGCGGGGCCCTCGCCGAACAGCGTGATCGGCTCTCCCAGTGCACGCAGGCACGCTTTGACTTCGGTGTCATCAGTAGAGACTGTGATTTGTCGGGCTCTTTTTCTACGCTCGAATTCAGCGAGTACCTCAGCCTGCCGCTCGCTTACACGCTCCTCCAGCTCCAGGGACTCACCTGGAAATGTTCACAGAGAGTTAAGAAACAAATTACAAAACGACTAGCATGTTCAAAAAGGAGTTCAGAGAAAAATAATAATAGGCTAAAATCCTGTTTAGGTGTGATTCAAGGTACATCAGGAAGTGGGTTGATAGGATTACTGGAGTATCTCTGTAATTTTAGTTTGTCTGATTCGGTCATGTTATTTTTAACACACAGTTCCCGTGTTTTACACTTTACTTAACCTACTATTAAAAACACGTATATGAGATCATGTATATGGTGTGAACTGACATGATTTTAAAAATTCTGTCATATTCTACTTTTGATGATGACCAAAAAAAAAAAAAAAATGCAGACGTCAAAAGGACACCAACAGTTAATCACATGTAGCTTACTAATTATTAAGCCAAACTTGTGAGGACATAAATCATTCAACAAGCAGTTACAATAAAAGTCAAAGCAATCTGTTTACATGGCTTTTAACTATAGGGTTCAGCCAGACATCACTTAATCCTGGTTCATCTCTAGATAGAGAACACAGGTTCATGTTTCCATCATGTCAGTAATGAAATTTACATTATGGATTATCTCCATAATCTCTGTGAATTATACAGGTACCTGAGATCCGGGGCATAATCCGGAAAACTTATCCCATTCAAATAAAGAAGTCAACAGCTCAAAATGAGAAGACTGTTTTCATAAAGCCATGTCATTCAGTGGGATACTTACCACTGGAGATGTTAATATTCCCAGCCTCAATTCCAGCCTTAATCGCATCTTTCCCGGATGAAATGGCTCCTTCACGACCAAGACGCTCCTTTTCCTTTTCTTCAATACTTCCATAGAAGATTCGAGCTTTTTTCACCAAAGGGGCTTCGTCCTCATCCGACATGGTTCAAATGGCACAGCTGCTTTACTGAAAGGCTAAAGAAATTAACATGAAGCAGCAAAAAAAAAAAAAAAAGAAAAAAGAAAAAAAAAGAGAGCACTGTTGTTAAACGAAGGTTTGTCAACTAGAAGTTGGGTGAATTATAAATAGATGAATTCTCTCATTTCTTTTGAATACTCGCGCATCCAAAACAAACTGCACGAAGGCAGAAATGTGTTTCTTAAAAATAAATGGAGAAAGAAGTGCAAATAGTTCACACTTACCAGTGAAGGAAAGAAAGTACGACCCTGGAAGACAGACTAACTTCTCTACAAAATTCTCTATATATCTATTACAAATTTATCTTCATTAAAAGTTGGAGTATTTGAGAATAATTCATTTAGTGAGCTAACTGTAAGTGCACGACGAAACCGCCGCCATTTTTTTGCGTCGCACAGGAAATACGTCACTGTCACAGAAATGCTCGTGAAACATAAATATATATTTTTTAAAATAAACATTAATATAATACTTTTATACGAAACCCAAATTTGATCATTTCCTAATAGAGTTTTGAGAACAAAAACTTTTGAAAACTGGTGAATGTAAAATAATTTCCCCTAACTTTGTGTATTATACCGGTTTTTTAATTTGCTTATAAATTGTATTTTGTCTTTTCCCCCCGGTTTTTTTCCCTACTATATTTAACTTGTAATATTTTTATAAGTATTACATTATTAGTATCTGTGGTATTTAAATTAAAAAACAATGACAGAAAAAAAACTGAGACAAGTGAACGTGTTTTGCAACATTTATTAGACCTATACCTTAATTATAAAGCGTATAAAAATGGATTATTTCGACTGTCATGAATCTGTGGCCTGTTTATACACAGTTTTGTCTCGAGGGCTACAAAACAAGAAACTACATTTCCCAGAAATCCGGTGTAAACTTCCGGTTGAGAGAACAACCGCCAACTCGGGGTAAGTGTGCGCAAGACGTTTTTAATATTATATATATATTTTTATATTAATGTTAAGTATACTAATCAACAGAAATATTTAATTCGTTTCAAAATACTGGCATTTCGACTACTATTTTTTATGGTCAGCACAGACCTATATGTAGGTTAAAGCTATAGAGCTAAGCTAGCTAACTTGCTATTTAACCTCATTTTAACAAACTGCACGAGCTACTGGATCTGTTGCCATGCAGATGATGTATTTAATTATTCTGCTTAAAATAACACAATTACGACTTAATAAGGTAAGGTGATGTTGTTGTGTATGAATGTAAGGTTAATAATGATTTGATGAATTTTCTGGTATTTGCATTTACAGGAGTTATGGGCTGTGTTTCATCATTTTAATATTTATCAAGTAGCAAAAACAAAACGATGCTTCGCCGAAAACCAACTCGTCTGGAGCTGAAGCTGGATGATACTGAGGAGTTTGAGAGTGTGAAGAAAGAGCTGGAGGTTTGTGGTTCTGTTTTCTTGCATGATGCATTTACTGTATTGGCTTTAAAGATGCTCTGTAGTTCCTCATACTGGAGAAGTGTGATACCTGTTAAATAAGCAGAGCTGGATATGAAGCTTCTGGGCATGATCTCTGTGTCTGCTTCCGGTTTCCTCCCACCTTTTAAAAACATGCCAGTAGGTGGATTGGCAACTCTAAATTGACCCTTGAGTGTGTGTGTGTGGTGTCCAGGGTGTATTCCCGCCTCATACAAAGTGTTCCCAAGATAGGCTCTGGATCCTGACCAGGATAAAGTGGTTACTAAATGAAAAAAAAAAAAAGGCCATGGTTCATTAAGTCTGTATAATTTGCACAGAGTAACTGATCTCTCACAGATGAAGGGTGGCAAGGTTTATTTCAAATTATTTCAAATGTTTCAATGGTGTGGCCTCGCCCTTTACTAATAACCACACTTTGCTTCCTACAGAGCAGAAAGAAACAGCGAGACGAAGTGGACGTGGTCGGAGTTGCAACCAGTGAGATGAGTGGCTCTGTTGGAGGTTCTGAGGGAAAAACCCGAGAGCAAACCATACACGAGCGAATAGGATACAAACCTCACCCGAAGTCAAATACACTCCCGTCGTTCTTTGGGAACCTCCAGTTTTGAGCAATGAATGAACCAAGTGAAATGAACACAGTGACCTTTGGCATGTTTTGCACTGATGCCATTTTGATTGGGAGCTGTTTTCTGTCCAAACTGAAGAGGATGGAACCCAGAGCCACTACACGCTGAAGCTCTCACATGGCAAACTGTTCTTAATGTGTGATTTGTAATCAGTTCTGATAATTATTAGAAATAAAAGGAATGTACATACATGCTTGCCTTGCATAACTTCTTGCGAACAGGAATTAATGTGGTCTTGACCGAGAAATGATTGTAGACATGGTTATTAAAGAGGTGTGTTACCTCTAGCCTCAGGAGTCCATTTTATTTTATATTTTTTACACACACACACACACACACACACTATGATCATGGGCTTTATTATTATTTATAGCACACCACTGTTGAATTCTCAAATCTGATTGACCAGACAGTGTTGATTAATTTTCTGTAACAGCAGCCCTGACAATAGTGCTGGCTGTAACTCAAATCACAGGTTTATATTATTGTGCTTATTCTAATGCACTAATGAACAGGCGGATGATCTACATAATCTGAGGCTAATCCTAAATAATAAAATGTTACTTAACAAAGGAAACCTTATAATTGTTGATATTATGACGTTTTCTGTAATGAGACTTTTATCTAACATTTATGGAAGAAGTCTCCAGTGTCCATGTAACAGGAAGTTTTCAGGATCAAAGCTCTCTACTTTCAAATAAACGTTTTCCGTTAGACGATGCAATTCTGTGTAATCTTCCTCAGGTCGTCTTCTCCAGAAACAGTTCTGACAAAATACTTGACCTAAAGTTTTCCCTGCTTTCGACACCTGACACGTGAGTTGAGAAGGATAAATGTGAAGACGTGCAGCATAGGCAGTTGAGAAACCCTGACCTGATGAAATCTGCTTTCATGTCCAAGCATTTACTGCCTGTAAACTGTTTTATGACTGTGTCTTTTATCAATTGACAAGGCAGATATTCAGAGTACATGCACTGTGTTCAGTACACTTCAGCAGGAAAGGAACAAGGATCAGTCTCGTGCAGCAATGAAAACAGCAGCCAATTTTAATTTAATTTAATTTAATTACATTTCATCTACAATTACATCTGCTGCATACATAAACGTTACATAAAAGCTAATGATGTCAGTAACTAAAATAACAATAGACATTATGTAATTGACTGTAATAGAATATTTCAAATACAAATTATAAAAAGGAATCTTCATGAGACTCTGGCATCAGATAGTCTTTCATGGACCGTTCTCTGTGTTTATTAAAAAAAAAAAAAAAACACTCCACATGGAGTAAATTTCAGTTTCAGCTTTGTAAACAGAGTGCCAAAGCCGGGCAGATGGCATGATCTCTTTTCCTCTCCCTCTCTTAACGTGAGTGTTTGATAATTCAGTGCTGCACTGCAGCGTTCTGCCTGAGCCGGTCACTGATTAGAGTTTTGATATCCTTACAATAATTAACGTCTGCTATTTCAGCTATTACGATTAAAAAAAAAAAAAAAAAAAAAAAGACACTTTGTGGTGTATTTTCAATTAGATCTCTTAACCACAGCACAGATCCATCATAATTACTTGTATTGTTTGTAAAATACATAACACTCCTTCTTTTTTTTTTTTTGATAGTCAATAAATCTTATAGTATGTCACCATGTACTATTCCCTCCTTGTAAATATTTCTGTTTTAAGGCAAAAGGTTTAGTTGGGTATCCCTTCAACGCCCAGAGATGTGATAATTTTACTAATTAAGAGGTAGAATTTAAAGCTATGCATTATAAATAAAGGAGTAAGAAAATATGATTGGGCGAGGGTCATGATGATCCTGAATGTGTTCACATTGATGGCAACTGGCTGGGGCAAAACTGGATCAATTTCAGGGTACAGGGGAAAAAAAAATCTTTAAAATGACACTAACTAGCATCCTGACACCAGTTTTGTGCCTTCAGAGTGATACAGGTTCAAAGAGATATAACTTATTCATTTCCGGGTATTTCTATGGTATGTTTGTGGTGTTGATTTTTTTTTCTTCCATATTTTTGCTCCATAAGTGTGTATTTGTGTGTATGTGAGGAGGAAGAGAAAGGACGTGACCGATTAGAGGCTTAATGACAGTGTTCTGTAATGTCCACCACTACTGCCTTCTTCCAGCTGAACAGGAAGTAACCCACGCCGGCTCCCAGTGCCACGGCTATGCACAGGTAGCCGTTGTAGGTCATGAACACCAGCATGAGGAAGTAACTGATCACCACCTGGATGATGTGAAGTATCGTCTGGAAACCGTGAGCCAGACTCAGCATCCGCTGTCTGAGAGAAACAGAACCAGAGAAGAAAAGTTTCTCTTATTATAATAGCATGACACAAGAGTTCTTTATCACTCTATTGTATTTTGGCATTTACTTGCCATGTGCTGAGATTAAAGCCCTATTTGGACAGGATTCATTTTACAGGAGGAGATGGAGTTATGTATGTTATGGGAGCATCTCTAGGATTTTAGTCCGGCCCAAATCCACTATGACAGTGATTCTTTTAACGGAACGCAGGCACATGTGTCTGTAAAGATTACGCTGTATTTAACCTTCTGCAGTGTGAAAAGCAACTCACCCGACTGTTTTGTGCGTCTCCATGAGCACGGTCCCATCAGTGCCGGGAACTGGCATGGAGTTGTAGCGTACGCTGATTTGGTTCCTCCGCAGCAGGACCTCACGTCCGATCTTCAGTCCCTCGTAGAACGCAGCCAATAGAAACACTCCGATACAGGCACCTACCATCTCTGAGATGAGGATATGAGAAGTTCAGAATTTCAGCATCTTCGAGGATATTGTAGCTGAAGATCTTGATCAAGTATTCTGCTCTGTTCTAACACCATTGTTAATTTTAGCATTGATGAGATCCTCATCCTTCCTGTCAGTTTACTCATGAGAAACAACGTGAAAATACACTCTGTGGCCACAAAATAGGTTCCTTTTTGCACGTAAACAGCTGCATCTACTGACTTTTTTCTATAAACTGACTGCAACGCAGTCAACCACTTTGCACTGACGTGGTAATATGTGTACAGTTAGAAAGTACAGTGCTTGTGTGTTAATTAGATTCTATGAGTTTCTATGAGACAATGAGTGTAGGTATAAAGTAGATGATGTAACTATCTGGTAATTGTGTAAAGAGACCACACCAACAGAGCAATGTTAACATGATAGCTTGCAGGAGTGTATGTAATGATGTACAAAATTCAAATTTGAGAGAATACAATAATGTGTTGTCTCGAATTGATACATTTTTGATACAGCAAATATAAGAATTGCCTTTTCAATTTTCAATTGAATTTTCATTTTCAACTGATTAAAACATTCACCATTTAAAAGTACATAACTGAAATTTAATAATGAGAGCGCTTGCATGGTCCATTCAGACTCTTAGAAGCAGTGTGAAGATTAGTTCAGCTTATGTGAAGATTAGTTCAGCTTTTGGAACAACTTTAGGATAGCAATTTCCCTTAAACCGCATTAAGTGGCCTTCTATGTACTTTTTATCAATCAACAATGAAGTCATTTAATAGTTTAGACTCACCTCCAGGTGTGTTGATAACCAGGCCAGCAAACAGCAGCTCGACATTTTTGTAACCAAGGTAAAAAGTCATTTGCTGCACAGAGGGAAAAATCAGAAGGGAAAATTGAAATAATTTCTTAATGCATGTCGATAAACTGCCAGTCAAACATTTTTGAATACCTGGAGTTTCTTACATTTTATTATAATTTATACCACAGCAATGCTGAATTCTCAAATGTGATTAGTCAGAAGCTATCAATTCATTTTCTCTAACAGCATGTTATTGTTGCTATGGTAACAACTTGCGCAGATTCACAGAGGCTTTCACGGCAGACGCTTCACACAGACTTAAAAACGTACAAGTTTTCTGTGAGAAGGTGTGTTTTTAGGATCTTTAGAAGGAGTCTCCAGTGTCTTTAGCACTTTGTCTGCAAATCTGTTCCTTTACGTTTTCTAACACAGTCTTCAGGACAGAAGGCTTTGCATTTGTTCAGTATTTTTTTTGCCTTATTAACTTCAAGAGAGAAAAAAAAATGACGCTGGTGATGGAACTATTGTTTATAGCTTCTATAAAGTAAGTGATAACAGGCAGTAACTTGTTTCGTGGACGTTAAATGTAGCTATAAATGGATCAAATGTATGATGCGCCATTGTTTAATAAAGAAAATACTGTAAGTATTGGCAAATTGCTGTGGTATAAGAGGTATCAGGGGAGTAACAGTAACTCAGTAACATCAAGCCACTGCTTTGTTGGTTATTTTCCTACAACAGTATGCTCCACCCTCATTTATTCCTTACATAATCGCTATTATGGGCACATACCAAACAAAATGATATAGTATAGTAATGTAATGTAAAGTATAGTATAGTAATGATATAGAATAGTAATTAAATAAGGAAAGATATATCTTTGTGGAACTTTAACTGTTTTATTAAAAGAAGGGACACTTTAAACCTGCACTAGTATTAAGTGTAAATATCAATAAATGTGGTGTGCCTACAGTGCCTAATTAGAGTGGTAATGATTTTGGCCTTTTCCCATTACATTAGATATAGATTGTTTCAATAAACTAAAGTCTTTTCTAACATTTTTTTCAATTGACTTATATGAATTCCTTGAATGGATTTTCAAATTTTAGTATGCAAAACATACAGTGTTCAAAAACCTTTCTTAGCGTATATGAACACTTTAGGGATCGTTTATGGATTCAAGATTAATGTTTCAGTTATATTAGATGTTACCATGAAGGTGAGTCAAATGAAAACCTTAATTAAAAAAAAAACTTTTTACATTGTTTATTGCAAATTGGTATCACTAATGTGTAGCATTTTTCTACATAATCTCCATTTTGTTCACAACGCTTAAAGTGTGTCCACTACTCCTGTAGAAAAAAATCTGATTCAATTCTTATTTCTGTCACACTTTTAAGGTTTTCATTTCACTCACTCTCGTACTTTCATGCAGACTATTTCCACTTCCTGGCCACTTTAGCAGAACTGCCGCTCACTGGAGGTTTTTTATTTTTCGCACCATTCTGTGTAAACTCTAGAGAATGTTGTGCGTGAGAATCCCAGGAGATCAGCAGTTTCTGAAATACTCAACCTAGCCTGTCTGGCACCAATAACCATGCCAAGATCAAAATCACTGAGATCCTCTTTCCTCTCTTTACCTGTATATGCATGAGTTCAAGTATACCTATTAAAGTGTAAATCTATAAATCCTTACAAAACAGCTACCAAAATATCTTCAGGTTAATCTTTGCTAATCCTATAGGCTAGTTCATTTATTTATTAAATGCATCATTAACACATCTGCACTGATCTACTGCATTCACTCTGTCACCATGAGTACAAACCAAAAATTCACTGACCATCATCATGTGTCCGTGGTCTCCAGATCCGTGATTCGTGGTGTGATCTGCTGGAGAGTGCGTGCTGGTTGTGGAAGCCATGTTGTAGTTATGGTTGCTGTGGTCATGTGCCATCTTCCTGCACATGTAAAAACAAAGACAACATTTATAAACCACTACTGACTTCATTTCAGGATATCTGCAATATAACAGGAGTGACCGGAGAAGAAGTGCCGAGAGAGTTTACGCTTTCTGTAAAATCATACAGCAAAATGCGCAAATCTTCCAAAGCAATTCTGCTGTTATAATAAACTGGGCTGTAGTTATCAGTTTTATGGCTTTACTGTAAGAAATCACACTGGGAGGTCGGCTAATCAGTATGACCTGACCTCATGTCTGATATAAAGGTGCAGTGTGACATGGTTTCCAAAATCTGATGCCAACAAACATCAGCAGAAATTCAAAGTGAAACTGAGAAATAACAACCACTTAACCTTTACCAATCGAATCCCGTTGTCAACCCCAGGCTACACATTCAAACACTCTGCTCTCTCTAATCTAATGGGCCCTAATGGAAGAATAATACACTTTTATATAGGCCAGATCTACCCTTGGGGGAAAATAAGAAGAAAACCAGCCCTGACAGAGAGAGCAGATAATGAAAAGATGCAGATCCACCCTCAGGCTTCTTTTTCTGAGAAAATCATGTTACCATATCAGTCTCAGTTTGCTTCCTGAAACATCATTGTATGTATCTACTGAGTGGCCCAAATGCACATTTTCAAACAATGCTGTTAGACTTGCAGTTTAAACACAATACATGGAGACAGAAGTAATGTTTTACACCATGTATAAGTAGTGTGTTGCAGTGTGTAAATTAGGGGTGTACTGTATCGTTTAATACGGGGCTGTTCATAAAAATACAGCTTATATTTCAGCTTAATCAAACCCACACTCCCTCCGGTGAAAAAGTAGCTTCCTCTTTATCTTTTATCAGGAGAGGCTATGGGGATTTAAAAAAAACAAAACAAAAAAAAACTTCACTCCTATGCATACTATGGACACACTGCGTCTGTTCCAACATGATGGAGAGGAAAACACAAAGACAAAGACACACACCCACACACACACTTTTTCTCTCTCTTTGAGAAGTTCCTAGCTGCGGATATGAGAATGTAGTCAGTTTTGTGCAGAGCCTACGATTTAAAAACACGTCTGCACCACAGACATCACTGCGTCACTTCAGACATCCCTTCTTAAGAGTCACACTAGCATGGTTGCCAGGGTCGTGGTTTTTAAAAGCAAAACTGGATAGCTTAAAAATTAAGAAACATTTCTTGTAGAAAAGAAGAAAATCACATCTCTCTTTTCTAATGTTTTCTAGTGTGCATTTTTTGGGATAGTTTATTTATTTATTTAATTAATTTTTTGAGTGTCTTTTTTTTTTTTTTTTTTTTTTTTTGTAGGTGGGTGTGGACATGTTGCTGAGACTGGGCAACCCTGCACACCAGTGAACGCCTGGCCACAGAGTTTAATTATCCATGTTATGTTCAATCGGTTTCTACTGCACAGCTTTTGTTTTGTTATATGCTGCTAATAGTCTGAATGGATCATGTAAACTCTACGCAAACTGTCACTGTGTGTCATTACTAAGTTTCAGTTATTGTACTTTTATTATGTCGCATGTTTAATCGATTGAAAATGGTAACCTAAAGCACATATGTAGGCAATGCTTATTTTTGCTGTATTTTGTGTATCCTTACACCCCTAGTGAATATGTATTATCTGTGACAGGCAATGGCATTTTTATTCTCCACTTTCTTATCTAATAAGCTTAATAGTTACTTCTCCCTCGATTTTTTTTCTTTTTTCTTTACTCTGACACAACTGGGCTCAGTGCATTTCTGTATAATTCTGTAGAGATATCCCACTGGAATTATAAAAGCAGCCCTGAAACCTTTTATTTAACATTTAATTCCTGACAGAATATAAATAGTTCATGCAAACTACTCTGTGTAAAGATAACAATCTTTATTAACATATATACCACATGTGTATCCTTATATCTATATGTAATGTATGTAAGGTATATGTAAGGTATATGTAAAACCTTTAGTGGTCTGTTAAACTTAATAAATCACAAAAAAAAAGAAAATACAGATTTAATATTGTGTACAAGAGAAATCTTATGGTAAAAATTTAAATGATAGATTTGTGGTGCTGACATCACATTGCAGAAGCAAAAACAGAATAATCAGTGCTTACGGACAATTAGTAATCTACTCATTTGTACTATTTTTACTTCTATAATTAAGTCTACTATGCAGCCTGTATTTGACATTTATATCCATCTTAACACCACAATAAAGGACTTCTGAAAAACAAGGAACTGAATGCATTCACACTTTCACATGACATGTAATAGGCATTACGCAACTTTCTGCAAACTGTCCAGTGGAAATGAATGTTATATTATTATTTTATTTTATATTACAATATTGTATATTTTGCAGTAAGCACTCAGTCTAGACAAACAGATCTGTTCCCAAAAACCAGGCTATTGCCTCAGCAACAGGTTCGACTCACCCTGAGGCTGCTGTCTCTCCTGTATGACTTTCACTAGAAAAACGTGACGAGGTCCTGTCACAGGTACTTGAAGCGGTACTTTAGACAGAGAAATGAAACTTGGCTCTTAGGTGTGTGCAGATGTGGAGTGAATGGTGTGTGGGTGACTTTACGAAAATGATGCCTCGTGACTAATCACATCATGTGACCTTTCTCCTGCCTCCGACTTCCTAATGGCAGATAATAAGCCAATCAGAAGACTTTGTTCAGTCTTACTACGTGACCAGCACAAAAAGGCTCCTCCTCCTAAACCAGATGCACTTCGCTGCATTTTGAAGCCAAGAGGACTTTATATCGAGTATGAGCCACTGCTTTAACTCTATACTCATTTACTTTTTTCCTTCAGGACAAAGAGTTTTGATGAGGGATGGAAGGATTAATCTGCTATAGGCTAGACCGTTATCAAACTTTTGTGGTACACATGCAGACCCACTAACCCCAAAACGGAATTTCACAAATCATATCTAGAAACTGGAGTGCACATATATAAAGGGTTTTATGATAACCACCACACATAGAGGGAAAAATACCAGCACTACTTGAGATGTAGACACTAGAAAAAAAAAAAAAAAAAACACACTTCTAATGTGGACACTAGAAAAAAACAAAACAAAACACTTCTATTTTACTTAAAATTGTTTTAGATATTGCTATAAACAGGCCAACAACATGAAAAAATTCTCAAACAGTTATCAGAAAGAATAAAGAAACAAATCCAAACCAATTCCGTAACAAATGTAATATAACACAATGTAATGTCACATGATAATAACAGTAGTCATCCAAGTTACCATAACAAGTAGCTAGCTAATTAGCCATATTATACTGGAATTAATCTTTTACTTTCTATTTATGTACTATTTCTGCCTAATTTTCTATATTAAAGTGCATAATATATTAGTTATTAAATAGTTTCTACAGTGTTAGTACTATACGGGCATTTTAGCCGGTTTTGGAGCTCTATTTCCGGTTAAAATGATGCCAGAGTGTATTGTTACACCCCTCTTAATAGATGGACTGTTTATAGCTGATAAAAGGTAACTGACAGCAAGGACTTACTTGTTTCAACGTTCAACAGCAATAAATGCAGATATAAAGAGATAAAAACGATTAATTATTATCTTATTATATTATACACACTGGTCTATAAATAATTATAGATAAAAATGTTTATTAGATACCTCACTTTATTAATTTATTAATCCCAGAGGGAAATTCAGATTATTAATATAACGTGATTATATTAATGATTAAAAAATTAAAATGTGAAGTCTCCAAGTTCCCATGGTATAACTAGGAACAAAGCAGTTATCTGAAAATAATCAACTCCAGTGTGGCAAGTTCTTAGAGGGTTCTTCAAAGAATCTTTAAGGGTTCACTTTATAAACGAATGGTTCTTAGCCTACAAGGGTTCGACTTGGAAACCATTCTGATATGGAAACACTACTGTAGAAGCTTTAAGGATTCCCGCAGAAGTAAAACCCAAGAACCCTTAAGTGTTCTAAACTTTCTATGAATGTACCATGACTTTATTATTACATTATCAAGCATTATTGAGCTTTATATAAAGCTCCTTATGTAATATGTTTATGATTATCCATAATAAAAGTTATTGTTTGTCTGAAGATCCATACTTTTTGCCATATGAATTCACAGAAGTGTCAAACTACCGCTGTCTTAAGCGTTAATGAACAATTTCAGACCACTCCGTGTGTCACACTCCTCCTGACCCCTGCCAGAGAAAACTGCTGAAGCTTTGCACATTTCTAAGAACTGCTTCTCAGAAAACTTTGCGGAACATTTTTATGACAGAGTAATTATTCTGATAACACGGCCCTGATACGCTGCTGTCCAGGTCAACTGTTCACCGTTACAGTCAGAGACATATAACCTGGATTGTGTGTGTGGAACTGCATCATTAAGAAGAAGTGTCATATTGTTCAGTTTAATAAAACCAGGTATAATAAATTATACCCGGTATACCAACTCACAGTTTTCTTCTGAACACATCCAAGCAGTGTCATAACTGGAATTATTTCAATTACACCACAGCACTGTTGAAGTCCTGACTCTGACTGGCCACTTTGCAGTTTCTTGGTAACATGACATGCTGCATTTTTCCCCCCGTTCCACAACATTAAACATAACTATAAACCACTTAATGAAAAAAAATCAAAATACTTGGCAAATTGCTGTGGTATAAGAGGAATAAAACACTTCAGGATGTGGTGTAATTGGAAAATAATCAACTTCAGGGTGGTAACAGGAACTCCGCTTTGTGTTGTCATATCAACGTCAGAATCGGCGACAGACTCAATCTCCAAGAAAACATCACGGCCTACAAACATGGCTGACATGAAGTATAACTGCCCTTACTCACAGCCACTGTCACGTTCACAGTCACCCGATTGCTGATCATGCACATTTGAGTTCAATCACACACACACACACACACACACACACACACACACACACACACACACACACACACTATTTAAGCACGTTCACAAGTATTGTTTTGAAAGTATTGTCCTGTGTTTATTTGCCAGACAACCCAAGCCTTTGTTTACTGTGCATGCTTTCCTGGTTTTTGATCCCGTTCTCGTTTCCTGGTTTTGTGATTCTGGTTTTTGCCCCTTTTTTTTCGGCTCATGTTTGCTGTTCTTCTGACTCTGTGCCTGTTTTTGGCTACGTTTTTGCTTCACGTTTGGATTTGTCTGCCAGCCTTTTAAATAAAGTGTTCACCTGCAACTGCGTCCGTCTCTGCCGCCTGACAGCCGTTGATTATTTTCCTACATCATCACACCTAGTCATGCTTTATTCCTTGCTTATTTCATGGATTTTTTTTCATTTTTTTTCATTTCTTAAATGGTGAATAAAAGGAAATAAATTCCTTGTTCCAACAAAACACTCCAAGCAATAAGTAGTTGAAGAATATGGCTGAAGAAAATAGAGTACTAAAACGTTTGTCAACTCTTAAAAAAAAAAAAAAAATCACACTCGGGCAAAAGGCAGAATTGTATGATAAAAGGGATTCTGGATGATAATACAGATTCTATTTTGATTCGTATATCTTTTTTTTTTTCCCCCAATACAGTAGTTTGTCCTACTTTGTTATATCACTCTTTCAATACAAGTGACATCACATGGGGAAAGCGTGTGGTGATGTGATTCAGACATGCAGTTTCCAGAATGCTAAACTGGTAGCTAGAACTTTCTAAGATGCAATCTTCAGGAAGCAAATGTTAGCTGATTTGAGGATAGAAGAAATTGTGAACATGTCATAATCATCCAAATTACTCCTTTCCATTCCATCCATTCAACAGAGTGAAACAAGTCGGGTTTTTGTCCTTCATTTTTTTCCCCTTATGGGAATGCTCTTTGTGTGGGAAATGGACTATCTGAATCTACCGTGGTTCACAATGAGGTACAAAGAGCAACTGTTTTGGAATATGAGTAGGAACTCAAACAAACAACTCCAAAAACTGTTCAAATCTTGAATTTCACAACCTCACACAAATGAAATTTCACAACCTCAATCAAACAGTAAAAACATTAAAAAAAAAACCACACATTTATTATTTAAAATTTACAACTAGCTTCTTTTAATCTTGCTCATGTGGACTAAAAAAATCTCTTAATTGTGTGTAACATTTATTCATTTCTAGAAATGTAGTTCAACTTTTTAAACAAAGAAGCTCAAACATTTTTGCTCAGCTAAAGAGTAATCTCTGTGGCCTTGGTTTATAGGATTTCAGGAGACCTCCACTGAAGGCTTGGGGGATTAAACAATATGATACCAACAGCGTAAAGCCTTAAAAACAGTCTGTTATATGTGTTAATATGTGTGTGTGTGTGTGTGTGTGTGTTTGTAGATAGATAGATAGATAGATATAGATATAAAACAACAACAACAATAATAATAATTATAATAAATAATACTCGATCAACCCGAATAATCCTCAAATTGTTTAAAGTACTCTTATCCACAGGAAAGTCTTCAAAAGTCTTCACTTTGAAAGTCTTCAGTACTTTGTGCTTTCTGGTTTCTCAGTCACATGACAAGCTGCATTTTTTCTTCTTCAAGAAAGGAAAAAAAAAAAAATAGAGAGGCAGACGAGGGAATGACTGTTTACAGCTGCTATAACGTAAGCAATTACAGGAACTAACTTGTCTCGCGGATGCTCCATAACATTAAATGTAACTATAAACACTTACAAGTGTGATGTGGTGTTCATTAATTAAAAAAGAAAAAAAAAAAACATTATAATTGTTGGCAAATTGCTGCGGTATATGCGGAATGGAGGTTATTATAACAGCAAAGGCGGGAATAAATCTGGAATGGGACGTTCAGAAAGCACATATAGGTGTGATTGTCAGGTGTACACGTACTTTTGACCATATAGTGTATGAATATGCAAAATGGAAACGCCCCATTTCCATGCATCTGCTTGTAAATTAGCTTGCTTTTGTCACATCAGTATCGGAGGCTCAGAAATGTATTAAGCAGTTACCCAGACGTTTCTGCACAGATAATCTGGGAGTCGTTTATCTCATCAGCCTTGCAACAGTGCCGCGTAGTTAACCGACGACACCTTAACGTCTTTCAGATTTAAATAAATAACCAAATTACAGCCTACTATTTATTACGTGGTCAGTGTTTGAAAATGGTCCAGAAGGTTTAACAGACATATTATACACCCAACTACTCTGTAGGAGCTGTAACACTGTCGAGTTAGAGCTTTATAACTGCTAATTTCACGTGTGACAAGCACATCAGCACATATATTACATGCTTGAAGCTTGTAATTACCGATCGTCTGACATGGTTTGACATGAACACACAATTATTTCAAAAAAAATGAGCTCATACCTAGCCCTACGCTCATATTAGTAATTTATTTAAAAAGACGTATTCACTTGTGACCCAAACACCAAGCTGAATAATCAGAATCAGATATCAGATTAGAGTTAAAGCTTTATATGTTATAGTATTGAGCTCTGGACAACTAGCATTATTTCATTTTTATTTCATCGACACTTTTATTTCTATGTTGGTCGAGATTATAATTCAAAATAATATGTGTAAAATAAATGTTTATTCTCACTAGTCCCTTTATTTATGTGGTGTGAAATTAGTTTACATTAAAGTATATTCATCCTAGACATTTTTTTCCTTTATTTGTAACTTTTTTTTATTTATTTCAGGCCTTTCTGTGTTACATTTTGTTGCTATAAAAAGATAGTTTCATAACTGTATTATGCAATATGCGATTAGAGAGACTGTGATATAATGGAAAACAAGAGGATGTGCAAAAAATGATAAAAAAGATTTAAAAGATTTGCGTAAAGAATGAAACGCTGAGGTGCTGTGATGTGGCCTGACATGAAGCGGAGTTACTCCTACTGTGTAAGAGTGTTTTATTCCTCTTATACCACAGCAATATGACAAGAATTACCAATTTTTATAATAAAAAAACCACCTTGTTCTTTTTATTCATTTATAGTTGCGATTAATGTTGTGGAACTTCCGTGAGAACAAGTTAGTCCCTGTTCTCACTTACGTTACGGCAGCTATAAACAGTCGTTCCATCACTAACCTCTTTTATTTCCTTTCCTTTAAAGTTTAAAGGATATAAATAATAAAATAATTGCAGCATGTCACTTTTCTGTCCTGTGTCACAAAAATTATGAACCATTACAAAGCACTGACACTGGAGACCCCTTCCATAAAGGTTAAATAAACTTGTCCTTACAGAAAGCTTCACCATATCAATTATTTTTTTTTTTTTTCTTTGTTAAATAACAACACATATTATTAGGGTTTATATAATGTTGCTACAGAGCATCCGCCATACAGGTCTCTGTGAACGAGCTGTTACCATGGAAACCCCATGAGCGCATTAATATAAACCGGTGATTTGCAGCCGGATCTACTTTCAGAGCTGCTTCTTATTCCAAATGACTTAACAGCGAGAATGAAATATTTTGCTTCTGATTTTGCTTCTAGTGTGAGTGAAAGCTAACAGTTAACATTTATCCCAGTGAGAAACTGGTGGAAAATTATAGTGCAGAGAAACAAAATATAAAATAGAAGTTTGGATAAAAGTTGAAAAAAAAAATATTTCACTAAACTAAGCCTTGAGTTGCCTTAATTCGTATATTTTATAATTTTATGATTTTATTAAAACTGAGTTTGTCTCATTCCGTTAGTATGCTAAACTTCATAACATGTTCAGAGGTCAAGCGCCGGAAGGTCTGGCGAAAAAAAAACACACACACACATTATAACTAAAACTGTATCAGTCAGATTAATGGTTACTTACCCTGCCTCAAACCCTTGATTATAGCTTAAAAATAAAAATAAATTATGTCAAGCACCCAAGTCTTTTCATGCACTCTTCCCCGGCTGTGAAGAATAAACGCTCAGGAAAATATCAGGCACAAGAAGCCGCCTACATTCAAGCGTCCTCATTTCCCTCAATAATAAAAGTCCTCACAAACCCACCAGGCTTCTGATGCAATTTATTAAATATGTAACAATAATTTTGGGTAGCATCTCCCTAAGAATGAATCCAAACCTCAAATCTAACTATCCCTACAAAGCATTTTTATGAAAATAAAACCACTGACTTTTTTTCTATCCAATGCCAAGTAATATCAGGATCAGTTTATAAATATTTAAAAAAAATCTCCATGTGTATAGAAAAGAGAGAAATTTGCAAACTTCTACAGTTAGAATTTCCAAACATGGATATCATGAATTATATGTGAAATAAATTATTCAAGGCTGTCCTCTCTTTAGGTTTGTTTTACAAAAATTGTTGTGCTAAAATGTTTTAATGAATTTTAAAAAAAAACAAACAAACAAATAAATAAATAAATAAAAACAATAAATGTACAGTTACTTAATGGACATGAAGGTAAACTTAAAACTCAAAATGTTGGCTAATCTAATGCACTCAAATTAAATCATGAATAACAAATAAATTAAAAAACTGCTATTACTTCTAGAAGCTCTTTATATTTAGTTTAAAAGTGTTTTGCTTTGTAGTATTTGACTTGTGTCACATTTTTGCTGTAGTATTAAAATATTCATCAGCAGTAGCTGCTAATCTGTTTTCTCATTTAAAGTGCACATGAGTCTTAAGTAAACATCTGCTGTAGATAGTTTTAAATGCTCAGCCAAGACTACAGATGAGTATATGATTGTAATGTGTGTAATACACAGTGCAAGTGTTTTGACTGACTTGAGATTCGTGAGGGTCCACGTAGCACACACTGCCGAGTAAACTTCCCCTTAGTGAGGACTTTTATTCTGAAAGGACATCACTCTCATACTTCCTTAATGCCGGATTTGCGCTGCGCATGCGCACCATTGTTGCACATGTGTACATTTTTACGACACCTGACATTTCCGTACCGCGCATGTGTATGATCTTACGACTTTACAGTACAATTTTTGGACATGTATGCTAGAACACACGTAATATACACCTTTCAGGCATAACATTATGACCACTGACAGGTGAAGTGAATAACACTGATTATCTCTTCATCATGGCACCTGTTAGTGGGTGGGATATATTAGACAGCAAGTGAACATTTTGTCCTCAAAGTCGATGTGTTAGAAGCAGGAAAAATGGGCAAGGGTAAGGATTTGAGCGAGTTTGACAAGGGCCAAATTGTGATGGCTAGACGACTGGATCAGAGCATCTCCAAAACTGCAGGTCTTGTGGGGTGTTCCCGGGCTGCAGTGGTCAGTATCTATCAAAATTGGTCCAAGGAAGGAACAGTGGTGAACCGGCGACAGGGTCATGGGCGGCCAAGGCTCATTGATGCACGTGGGGAGCGAAGGCTGGCCCGTGTGGTCCGAGCCAACAGACGAGCTACTGTTGCTCAAAATGCTGAAGAAGTTAATGCTGGTTCTGATAGAAAGGTATCAGAACACACAGTGCATCGCAGTTTGCTGCGTATGGGGCTGCGTAGCTGCAGACCGGTCAGAGTGTCCATGCTGACCCCTGTGCACCGCCGAAAGCATCTACAATGGGCATGTGAGCATCAGAACTGGACCACGGAGCAATGGAAGAAGGTGGCCTAGTCTGGTGAATCACATTTTCTTTTACATCACGTGGACGGCCGGGTGCGTGTGCATCGCTTACCTGGGGAACACATGGCACCAGGATGCACTATGGGAAGAACGCAAGCTGGCGGAGGAGGTGTCATGCTCTGGGCAATGTTTTGCTGGGAAACCTTGGGTCCTGCCATCCATGTGGATGTTACTTTGACACATACCACCTACCTAAGCATTGTTGCAGACCATGTACACCCTTTCATGGAAACGGTATTCCCTGATGGCTGTGGCCTCTTTCAGCAGGATAAAGCTCCGTGCCACACTGCAAAAATGGTTCAAGAATGGTTTGATGAGCACAACAACGAGTTTGAGGTGTTGACTTGGCCTCCAAATTCCCTAGATCTCAATCCAATCGAGCATCTGTGGGATGTGCTGGACAAACACGTCCGATCCATGGAGGCCCCACCTCGCAACTTACGGGACTTAAAGGATCTGCTGCTAACATCTTGGTGCCAGATACCACAGCACACCTCCAGGGATCTAGTGGAGTCCATGCCTCGACGGGTCAGGGCTGTTTTGGCAGCAAAAGGGGGACCAACCCAATATTAGGCAGGTGGTCATATTGTTATGCCTGATTGGTGTATTTAATAGATTAATATAACACTTACATATAACACATGTAATATATTTAATAGATTCATTATTTATAGTGACTGAAACGAATTATTTTTTTGCAATTTTAATATAAGTTCAGTAATTTCTTATTCTTTTAAACACATTTAGAAAAGTATGGTGATGTATTTTTTCCGTATTCATAAAGAGGCTTTTCCCTGCCACACTGATTAATAATTTTTGATATTTATTTTTATTTTTATTATTATTTTTTTAATTTGTTTATTTATTTATTTATTTATTAAAGTGCTGCTTAGAAGCTTGGAAAAGAAATGAAGACCAGCTTGCCACCCTGACACACAGAACCATTTATTATCATTTACTGTACTTTCACAGCCAGGTCTAACAGAGGAATGTCAGGTACACATTAGAGAAAGAAGCCATTGAGGAAAAGGAAGCAATGAGCTGAATTCATATTTCTCAGCTAAAACTTTCTACAGGACCCTGTAGTGGCTATGAAGTTGTTTTTTTCCTCTTTCATACAATTTAACAGGACACGAGGAATTGAATTCGGAAAATGGTAACACATCCGTGCAGTTTACTTTTCTCTTGCAGTCAATTTGTTACTTTGTGTTCTTGGGAAAATAAATTTGGTATCATCATGCCAACGTACACTTTAGTTAAGGAGCATCTATTCGTGATGGATATTTACGTACACACACACAAAAACCTTTTTGTGGCCGCTCCAGGGTTCTGTAGTTATCCAGTTTTATGCAGCAATCAAATAAAACCCTTTTTTTTAATAATTAATATAAACAACACACATCATAGCACAGACAGACATACGTACTGGTATCACGTCCAAACAGAACACTGATGATCCTACAGGTCTAACGACGCAGAGACAAAGACATGCATTGAACCACTGCAGGACCGCCATCACCATCAAACAATATAAATATAAATATAATTCATCTAAAGCTACAGCAGGTAGAAACAAAACATTTGTAATTTGAGAGAATTGGAGACTGACTAAAACCTGGTGTATTTTTTTGAAAGGTAGTAAACAACTGATAGCTGTATGACTCACAGCTTTATAACTATCTGTTAGATCTGTAACTAAACATGTACGTATGGCTGGAACATCTTTACGGTTGTACAATGGCAGTCTTTGCCTCAGTGTTTCTTCTGAAAACGGTGGAGAGATTTGTGAGGTTTATCCAGCGACGCGGTAATTGGCGTGGATCTCTGGCTTGATGTCACACACCATCTTCAGCAGGTTGTTCAGTACAGCTTCTCGGTTTTGCTGGTAACTGCTCTGGATGCGGCCCATCTTGTCCGAGGTCTCTCTGTCCACCTCCACGGCCGAGTTCCCGTGAGAACCCAGTGCCTTTAATTTATAGAAAAAAATTATTACAAAAAGGTAATAAATGAACAGAGAAATAGACAAATAAGAAATAGATAAGTAGATTAGTTAATAAATTTATATAAATAAACAGATAGATAAATCGGGACATAAATAAATAAGTAGGCAAATAGAAATAAACAAACATTCGTTTATTAAACAATACACAAAACCTGTACTATAAATGTACTATAAAAAAGTGCAAGGTATGAATATATAAACAAAGAAATAATATTTTACTAATATCATACAAATATGAACCTGGAACATGACAGGACGTGTGATATTTGTCTGTACTAATTACCAACTTTGTTAATTTGTTAATTCTAACAAAAAAATAAATCTAAAGATAAATTTGAAAATAATTCTAAGATAAATTACTCATCTAACAGGGCTGATCACTTCACTCCAGGTTTCATGCGACAGCAAATGATCAGCTAGGCGTTTTACACCAACGGCTTTGCCTACACTTTGTCAGAGTATTGAAAGATCTCTCTGTGTGTTCCAACTCACCGCAGCTTCCTTGGTCTTGAACTCCTTTTCCCTCTGGAGACGGTACTGTTCGATCTCAGCTTGAGCTTCCTCCTTGGCTTGCTTCAAGCGGCGGTTTTTCCCTGAGGATAAAACATGCATGCAAACTTCAGCGATATAAAGTTCAATAACACAAAAACTCTGATATTAGTCTTAAACTATATATATTTAAAAATAAGGGAAACGATCGGCACTATTTTTTTTTCTGGAACATCCTTTCTTGCACAAACGTTCCGCCAGCAAAAGCAGAAATGGGGGGAATCATACGGGGAAGTGAGTAACTCGAGGTTATTGAGTCAATGGAATTGACACTGTCATTGCCTTGAAAATAAGAAATTAATCTTTAAGACCCTCAAGATAATTAAATTAGTCAAATTGTAAATCACTATGAATGGAAAGACCAAATCATGAAAGAAAAGAGTAAAAGTCATTTATCTCAATGCTCAAAAGAGTTACTGATCACACAAAAGTAAAACATTCAACAGAGGAGTACTGTTTAAATCACAGTTTACAATCATTACAATACGCAACTCCTGGCTCATTTGCCATTTTTCTTCAACACATACAACAGTTGGAACTTCTCTGTTCCACTATTACTATTTCTTAAGTGTTTTACTGCACTGTTGCACTTTCAATTCTCCATAAATACCTCTAATAAGCCATTCTATATTTTTACTGTTAGTTTTGTATATTTTAGGAATTTTCTACACAAATTTCTATGCACTTGTACGACTACAGTGTACATATTCTATTTTATATCAATCACTGTAATTTATACAGGAAAACCCAAGAAGTGGGATCTTGTCTGCGCCTACATATACACATACATATGTAAGTGAGTGCAAAAGTTAGCACACCCTTAGGACAAAACTAAGATGACAAAGATATTTTATTTATAGCAATATTTTGTTAGGTTTCACCGATATTCTTAGATTATGACACATAATAAAAATAGTATATGCTTGGTTATTCATAATGAATAAAACGTAAATAGTAACAGTAGTTTGTAGTACTTTTCTGAATGTGATATAAATATGCTTTATTACCCTGTATGCACTCTGTGTATACATATACTGTATGTATGTATTGTATATATGTACTGTATGTGTGTACTGTGTGTCTAATATACATATATATATATATATATATATATATAAAATCATATATTTATATTATGTATGTACTGTATGTATATATTGTATTGTATCTATGTCCATCCTTTGGTTTTTAAAACTGCCTCCAATGTCTTTTATATCATCAGAGCATTTCAACTCTTCAATAACTGAACCTCTCAGTTATAATATTCTACGATTTCTTTTGAAGAAAGGTAACCAAGTAATCATCATCTTTGGTTTATTTATACACTGGGGATAAAATAAAGAGCATTGCACCAGGCTGCTGAATCAGCTCCATGTTTTCTCTGTATAATAACCAGCTCACTAACGAGCACCACAAACTCTTTTTAATTTTACTTTTGTTTTTTAAAAGACGTTTATTTTTCTGGGTTTGAAATGAATATCGAGCATTTGAGTTTATATATATATAGTTTTTGATATATTATATTTTTATATAAGTAATAGCATGATGCACTGTTGTCTTTCTGTGTTCAGGACTAGCCCGCTAGCTTAGCTAACCAGCTTCGAATCGATTCATTCGACTCCGTGTCACATAACAACCTTAAAAACAACTTACGTTTCCGGGCTTCGGCGACTTTCTCCGCGGCCCGTTTTTCAGCCTGTAACAGCTGCTGAATGCCCTGAGACTGGCTCGCCATGGTTCAGGAGGAAAACAAACCGCTCCGTGAATAAAGATGGCCCAAAACGCCGCTGCACTGAAGGTCGACAGCAAACGCTAGAACCCGTGGAGATCAGCTGACTGCGCGTCACGTGACGGAACGTCAACTAGAACCACGTGACCGGCCCAGTCTCGCTGCAGAGTGCAGCCTGTATTTAAAATGGCGTACACTGTGTACTGTACTCATACTACTACTCATATCCTGTTATGCAGTATGCGAGACATTATTTGATATTCTACACTTGCATACTAGCACACTTGCATATCATCAGAAACAAACCTCAATTTCAATGGCCAAGTCAGCTGATACAGGTACAGGCAAAGCCAGTAAGACGTTTGTAGCATACTAGCATATTTTCACACAGTGAAGTGACTTGTGGCCAAGTATGGTGACCTATACTCGGAATTTTGCTCTGCATTTAACCCATCCAAGTGCACACACACAGTAGTGAACACACATACACACACACACCCGGAGAAGTGGGCAGCCTTTTTTGCTGCGGCGACTTGGTCACTGGAATACTTGTATAGTGTATACTGCACTAGTATAAACGAAATACTACTTACATACTACATACCTTTCTTATATTGCTATGTATGTATGCTTATGTGGTATGGGAGACATATACTATACAGAAACTATACTATACGTTCATACTAGCATACTTGCATACTGACACACCCCTGCATATTAGCAGAACTAGACCAATCACAGCTAATCAATAATAACCACAGACAAGGCTGTTTAGGTGTTTGTAAATCTAAGTCACACTTTCATACTAGCAACCTTGGATACTTGCACACTTACACATATTGAATATCTTCAGACTTGCACACTAACACACTGACATACTAGCAACCTTGGATACTTGCACACTTACACATATTGAATATCTTCAGACTTGCACACTAACACACTGACATACTAGCAACCTTTTATACTTGCACACTTCCATACTTGCACACTTAAGACATATTGAATATTTTCAGACTTGCATACTAACCTACTTTCGTATTAGCATGCCTACTTACTAGCATACTTAAACACTTGCAGATTAGTATGCTAGTAACAATAGTATGTAGGTAGCTATACAGCCTTCATGACAATGACATATCATCACCACAAGATGGCAGTGCTGCTATAGAATTACACTGATTGGGTTCGAGTCATTAGCCTACGTAAGTCCACAGAACGTCATTGTTTAATTTCAGACATGAGAACACATTAAACAAACAAAAAAAAAACTTTTCTACATCGGTGTTACGTCGTTTGTTTTTAGGAATTTGGTTATTGCTTTCAGTTACCTATAACAAATATTCACAAAAGTGGAAAATAATTCCGTACAGGAATGACCACAGGAACTGCAAGAGTGACCACAGAAGTGATCCCAGGAACCACAGGAGTGAATACAGGAACCATAGGAGTGAACACAGGAACCACAGGAATGACCATAGGAACCACAGGAACCACAGGAGTGACCACAGGAACCACAGGAGTGAACGCAGGAACCACAGGAGTGACCACAGGAACTACAGGAACCACAAGAGTGAACACAGGAACCACAGGAGTGACCACAGGAACTACAGGAACCACAGGAGTGAACACAGGAACCACAAGAGTGACCACAGGAACTACAGGAACCACAAGAGTGAACACAGGAACCACAGGAGTGACCACAGGGACTACAGGAACCACAGAAGTGAACACAGGAGCTACAGGAGTGACCACAGGAACCACAGGAGTGAACACAGGAACCACGGGAGTGAACACAGGAACCACAGGAGTGAACACAGGAACCACAAGAGTGAACACAGGAACCATAGGAATGACCACAGGAACCACAGGAGTGACCACAGGAACTACAGGAACTACAGAAGTGAACACAGGAACTACAGGAGTGACCACAGGAACCACAGGAGTGAACACAGGAACCACAGGAGTGAACACAGGAACCATAGGAATGACCACAGGAACTACAGGAACCACAGGAGTGAACACAGGAACCACAGGAGTGACCACAGGAACTACAGGAACCACAGGAGTGAACACAGGAACCACGGGAGTGACCACAGGAACCACAGGAGTGAACACAGGAACCACAGGAGTGAACACAGGAACCATAGGAATGACCACAGGAACCACAGGAGTGACCACAGGAACTACAGGAACCACAGAAGTGAACACAGGAACTACAGGAGTGACCACAGGAACCACAAGAGTGACCACAGGAACCACAGGAGTGAACACAGGAACCACAGGAGTGAACACAGGAACCATAGGAATGACCACAGGAACCACAGGAGTGACCACAGGAGTGAACACAGGAACCACAGGAGTGACCACAGGAGTGAACACAGGAACCACAGGAGTCACCACAGGAAATAAACAAATAATGATTGTGAATAGATCTATTTACCATTAACGCAAAATCTGTGACCCAACATATATATATATATATATATATATATATATATATATATATATATATATATATAATAGGTTTATTTAAGTGAGCAAATAGAAAAAAAGATCTATTCACAATAGCTGTCATAGATTTTGGGTTACTGGAGCATCCTATCTAGTGATCGGTCTATTACAAAATGGAGGGGTTGACTTTGCATAGAGGTTGGTTCCAGGGTATGAATTTGTGTCAGAACAATAAGCTGGGCCCTGGCATCATGCAGGAGGTCCAGTGAGAGAAGGTATTTAGTTACTCAAGTGTAAACCCAGAAAGCCAAGTCAAGCTAATAAATGCAAAATTGTACTAAAACATTCCTGGGTTTGGCTTAATGAGCCATTTGCTTCAGTACTTTGCCTAAACACTTTGCATGGATGCTTTTATTGCAGTGCACCATGTCTGAGAAAAAGCCTTGTTTAGTAGGGCAATATCTCTGACTTTTCAAAGGATTAAAAGAGAATATTGTGTCACGTTCAGTAGTAGTACCCATTATAATTTCCCATTTATCTACCTATATATATATATATATATATATATATATATATATATATATATATATATATATATATATATATGTTTTTTTCTCTGTTCTTTTTTGTTTGTTTGTTAATGTGTACTTTACTGACTATAAATTGTCCTAGATTTGAATAAGTGTGCATGTGTGTGTCCATGGGCCCACGCAGGTTATATTTCTGCACTGTGCCCAGTGATCTGGGGATAGGCTCCAGATACAGTGCAACTCTGAACAGGATAAATATGGAGCTTGTAAGCTGACAAAAGTATGAATTGAATATATTTGAATATTTAATTTTAATACATTTACATTTTTGCCCAGGTTTTTTTTTTTCAGTATTTTCAGCTTGCTAAGGGTAAGATTTTCCTTTTAAAACATGTAATTTGAGTTTTTTTCATCAGACATCAGAACCTTAAATAGACATTTTAAAATTCAAATATCAGAAATATAGATTTTAAATAATTTAGGCCAAACGTGAAGCATTCAGAACTACCAGGAAAAAGGAGACACTTTCAGAGTGGTCAAACACAACATTTAGCTGATCACATTCGTCTGCCATGCTCACATGCATGAATGGAAGTGAAGAGTAGAGTTAAGAGGAGTGAAAACAGAAGATATGATAAATACCCTAATGTGGGAAGTGCATCTAAAATTTTGTATTTAGGGTTCTGAGCTCAAAAACACTTAATTTAAAATTATTATAAGGCGAATCTTACCCCTAAACAAAGAAAAACAAAGAAAACAAAGAAAAAGCATTGAAATAACTATAAGTTTATTAAATGCACCATTAAAAAAAAATCATATTTAAATACTTTAGTCAGCTTCCAAGCGCCATAGATGAAGCAGGTCACCGTGAGCCACCAGCTTCAGCAGATTCTGTGAGTCTCTGAAACTGTACTGGAAAGATGAACACTATTCTTCCTGTCTAACATCGCTCCAAATGTCCTTTGCATAGTATATAATTAATAATTAATTATAATTATTAGTAACTAATTTTCATACATTTGGACAGGATAGTGTATTCATCCGTTAATACTATTCAAAGTATTGTGCCCAACTCTGACTATGGGTTAAAATATAATGAACTATTCAGAGAACAGGGCTATAATTTTGAGAATTTTGAGAACACTGGAAAAACAGTTGATATCCAAATAGTGCACTTATTATTATTATTATTATTATTTTTTTTTTTTTTTTTTTTTTTTTTTTACCAGGGAACAAATTCAGACATGGCTATTGTGTAACTTGACCATTCATTTTGTTATATAACAGGAATTTCAGCAGAAAAAGCGTCCTGTGCTCTACTTGTTATGAAAATTAACTACAGCACAAAGACATAGCATGGTGATATGATGTAGGTTGCAGTTTTGATAGGATGTTTGTGTGATAAAATTCATTGAGCAGGAAGAAAGATACATTTGAATATTTCACTTATACACAGTTTATTTTTCTTGTAAAAACATGTTAACATGATAAACTCTGGAGATTAAAAAATTAGCTAGCTAAAGTGTCTTACATTATTATCGATGGTAGGCTAATATTAGAGAAAACACAAAGACACATACACACATACGCACCTCTTTAAAACATTTGACGTTTCATCTCTCTGTTCATTTATTGTTGTCTGTTGAATAACAGTTACTCCAAGGAGCACTTCTACCTTGTCTTCGAGTCATTATTAAAGGGACACTGATGGACATTTTTGCTTCTGAGATGCACTGTAAATTTGGGTTCATCTATAATGTAGCTCTACTTCAAACATTATTCTTAGTCTAGCAATGCATTTATTAAAGGTCAAGTTTAACTATACATAGTGAACTAACAGAACCATGTAACAGTGTAGTGTTTGTAAATGTGTGGGTTCTTTAAAACAGCATCAGGAAACTGCATAACATTTTCAAGTCAGTTGAAGATCTTTCTCTCAGTCCTGTTAGTGTTTCCCAGCAAGAATATGATACTAAACTTCACTTTGTGACACAGCTAACAACTTAGAGTTCACCTGTGTCCTGGGTGTTATTTTCTACTGTAACATTCTTTTCTTTCTCCTTGTAAAACACCTCTCCATCTGGTTGCTTTCTCCACATCACCATGGTGTTATCTGTCATCCCATGCTCCTTCAGCTTCTCCTTGATCTGAAGAACAGAAAATGATTTATTACTAAATAATGAAGATATTAATCTCTTGTGTTACTTGTGAAAAATGCTACAAAAACAAAATGCAACAGGCAGAAGATATTTTCTGGTTCTTTCTGTCATACATAATAAGTGGAGACTTGTGGAAGATGAGACCCACCTTCTCCAAGATGGCTGCCTTTACCTCAGGATCATTCACATCCTGCGTAGACCCGACTTTCACTCTGATTAATTGCTTTTGTCCTGTAATTACTGGATACAGAAATGTAATTAAACAATTAAACTTATATTCTATAATAGATTAATTCTGTAATCTAAATAGGGGACTGAATACAGCTTTACGGCACCTGAATGACAGAAGAAGAACTTTTTGACTGAACATACTTCATCCTCTGCCTGATCTTTAAGTAAATAACCACAGTTTTCATTTTGATCTTTATTATCAGGTTGTCCATCTTTCCACTTAATGCTGGACGCATTGGTCTGGTCTGTCCACTTCCAGGAGTCTCTGAACAGGCCGAACCAAAAATTCCCACTGTCGATTGTGCTCTGTATAATTCCAGCTTCTTCTACATCTCTCACACTGGCCAGGTCTGTGTACTGCTGCCTGCAGTAACTTTGGGCAGCATGCCACGTCATCTTATCCGAGATATAAATGTACCTGTCAGTACCAATTTTCTCGTCTGTCAGAATTGAAAAACACATGATTAAATGTAATGGATGTCAAAGTTTTTGAAAAGCAGTGAGCCAGTAGTGCCCTTTAAAGGATCGCTCAGTAATTTTGTAAAATTTTACACCCAGTAGTACAGTAATTATAGCACCATGGAAAATTTTTTTGAGACCAGTCTTAGTGAAGAATATGTTGTTCCTCACCATCAAAGCATATAAATGGATTTGGCTCTACACATGGCATATCTGACCAAATCCCTTTATTTGTTATGGCACATTCTTCATTTCCATTATGGTTGTCAGGCTGTTTAGAATTCCACTTTGTCATAGGTCCTAGTGACGTATTTTCAAAGGACCAGCGCCAGCTGTTGATGTCATTGTACAGTCCGATCCAAGCACTGGAACTAAATTGCTCGCTCTGAGCCACATTTTGAAGTTGGAGCATATCATCATTGCTTTCGATGGTAGCCAGATCGGTGTAGTTGGCTTGACAGTAGGCCAGTGCTTCACTCCATGTTTTTTCCTGCTGAATCAGATAGTACTTACGAGGGAGAGACAGGATAAGGGGGAAAATGCCTGTGGATGAGAATTTTAAGATATTTATGTAGTATTAAGTGTGCTTTATGTGGTAGACTTCTAATATTAAAATTATTGATACTAGAGGAGCCCCATGTCATACAATTCCAGATGAGCAAAATAACATGATTGTATTGCACATTTGTACGAATGATTATGAAATACGGTGTGGTGCAAACTGCATTGCAGTATCTATGCAGATGCGTTCGAGAATAGTGATTTGATGTGCAACTTAATACAAATGAAGGCAGGTATTAATTTGCAGAAGCAGAAAATGTATCAAGTCTTTATAATGAAAGTTTATCGAATTATGCCTTAGTTTTTCAAAACAATTTAAAAGATTCTAAAAATTATGACTTCATGACTTCAAAGTATTATTGACTGACATTCACAGTAAGTTTGCAACTCTAATGACAACAGCTTTTAAAGAGAGCCTGAGAAAAGGTTCTCATTCACATAAACCCGATGAACAGAACACATACTCTTGTCTACACTTTTATTTTACATTAATATTGTAATGAAACCGGTGAAATGGGTTTGTTCAGATGTGTTTGAGTTCAGCTCTGCCTCGCCTTTTCTGTCGACAGCTGTAAATGACAGCTATATTTATAGTTTTGTGTATATAATTATGGGTGATTTTTAAATAAATGTAATGTGGTAATCAAAAGAAAAATGTCCCTATTCTACCTAAACACTATTCTACCTAAGTCATTACTGTAGTAATCAGAATGGCATAAACTGAAATTCTATCACAAACACTTCAGATTTTAATAGGCTATGTGCTGTCTTCAGGGTTTCCAATACATTTTCCAATAGCGGAGACTAGGGATGATTACTCAGTATCTGTAACTCTAACAGTTTTTGGGTTAGCTATCTCAAAGTTAGACACAAAGTTCCCACATTTATCTACTACAAATAGTCATTTCAGCCTCTGTTATAATATCACAGTATTCATGAATTGATGTCAAATACAAGGAGTTCCACTGCTACAACCTACCCTAATACAGAGGTCAGTTGTAACACTAGCTGGGGTAAGTTGTAACAATAAGAGGAAAGAAGCGAAAATTGAACACACTATACAATTTGCATTAGAAAAACTTCAGCGAAGTGATGAAATGAAAGAACGGGATGACTGTCAGTCAGTGTGTGTTTAGTTCACCTGTATTAATATTATATGCATGGAAATGTTATATTAGTTCATGTGTGTTACCTCTTTCTTCAATATCTGCCACGGCTCAAGCTTGCAACCACTATTACAGAAGAAGCTGTCCGGCTTAAAGGCTGTCTTTTCATCTACAACTGCAACCGGCTACTCTTGCAGACATTCAAGGCGAGGCGCAGTTGAACCTGAACACAGCTATTTTTTGTAAATCACTTGCAATATGCTCATTAACTGTGCTCAGAATTTATCTGAATGGCACTCAAAATAGCACATTACTCAGAATCTTAATAAATCTGGGTCTGATTGCACAAGGTCTGTCTGTCATGTCCAACTGAATAAAACCCATTATTTATTCAGGCATTTAAAGACTTTTTTCCTTTTTCTCATTTTCTCTCCCACCTGTGAAAAACAGGAGTATGAAGAGATGCTGCTGCATCACTAATGTCTTGATAATAAGTAAGAGACGTGGTTCTTCTCGGCTGTCCTACAGCATAAAGCATCTCTGTTAAGATTGGAACTGCAAGTATAACCTTATCACATATGATTATATTTGAAGCCAAAAACAAATCAACAGTTTTTCTTTACATTTTACAATTAATCCAAGATTGTACTAAATTAATCTATATAACAGAAACAAACTAAAAAAGATTATACCACATGCCAGATTGCCCCTAATTAAGTGGCAAGAAATAGCTAAAGTATCTGAGCAGAGTGTTAAAACATACCTGAAATTTGAAGAAGGCACTTAAATGAATGTCTTTACATCCCAATGACCCAAAGCTCTTTTTCCAGTATGAGAAAACCTTAGCTGGCCACTTTTCTCATATGCAAAACACTTTGTCTTTGTTTTTAAAGCACCTGTACAAACTGTTGATGTCATAGTGTAATTGAATCCAAGCAGTGAAGTACTAGCCCCTCGATACCAAGGTGCAGTGAAGCTGTTCTGGAGGCTTATGGTGGCCCACCACCTTACTAACTCACTCAGTATTGCACCATTTTGCTTAAGAGCAGATTGTATATTTATATATATATATATTTATAAAAGACAGACAGGACGAGAGGAATGGCAAAAGGGTGTAAAATTGAAAGTCTCAGTAATCTTAGCTCTTACCAACACCTTACTAATATTACACTGTTTTGCTTTACTTGTCTTTACTTGTACGAGTATTTCCCCCCGGTGGTGCCGTAAAATAATAAATATTACAAAAAGTTCTTGTGTTCCTCCTTTGCTTGTTTTTCTGAGATTTATTTTCAATTTGGTGCTAAAGCAGGCCCTGCTGTATACACAGACTGACATAAAGAAGGAAGTAAAAGTATTTTAAATTAAAATACTAAAACTATACTAAAAAAAATGTAAATTAAAACATATTTTATCATTTAATCATTTAAATGATACTCACTGCAATTACAAACTTATACTATATTGTACAGTGCAATACATAGTTCTATTGATTTTTTTTTTTTAATTATATTTCCCACAAAATATCATTGCCCCTCTGTATTTTGTTTGTATTTTTTGTATTTATCTTTGTATTTTATTTCTGATTTATTTTGCTGTAGCCTAAGAACATAAGAATTCATTTCTGTCTCTCTCTCTCTCTCTCTCTCTCTCTCTCACTTTCTTTCTTACTTACTTACTACTGTTTATCCAAATATAATGCAAGGGAGTAATGATTTAGACATGCAAGTTGGACAGAGATAAACCTGAAGCTATAAGCTTCCCTTACATGTTGGCTGAAAAGTGAAGAAGTGATTTTTGCCTCTTTGCCCACCAAATATGCCCATAAGTGCTTCACTTTTTTGTTACAGTGCCTTCTTATTAATATGTGAGTGCTCTATAGGAGCTGTGTGTTGCTGGCTGATTCAGAGGCTTGGGTCAGAGCCATTCAGACCATCTTCCAGTGATGGCTCAGATGACTCTAAGGTGATTTTATTATAGTTCACTTTGTATGATTCTCATTTTCCCTTTAAATACATGTAGAGCTAAACTAAAAACTAAACAGTAAATCAAAATGTTCATCTTCACAACCAAGTGGCTAAATGTTAAAATCGTCTGTGTAATTTGAGCTAGAATTACACACATATATAGTGTGTGTGTGTGTGTGTGTAGAAGGAAAATTCAGTTCACAGGAAACCCTGTGTAGGAACAATGGCTAGGAAATTAGGTGAGCCATTCATTCTCATTGAATTAACTCCGTCCCCCTTCCCGGTCACTTGGCTAGATGGCTCCTCAGCACACCTGCATATAATCAGCATGCTCCCACAGGGTCTTTTCGGCAGTCCTGCACACAGTATTAACCGCTACGCAACACTTCTTTTTCATCAGAAAACTTCCCAAAACTCTAAGCCCCCAAGGAAGCTGTTATGCCCCTCATTCGTCAAACTGAAAGGCAACTCCAGAAGAACCCTGAAATGGCTGAGATTTATAATCAGGAAGTTGCAAAGTTAGTTGAGGCTGGCTACGTAACTAAAGTGAGGCCTGAAGATGACCCCTACAGTGAAGTGAGTACTTGGTACTCATCTTGTTGAACATAATGGACCAAATACATCAAATCCTTTTTCAGCTGTTCCTTTCAGTATATGGGACAATCTCTCAACAGACATTTGAGGGAATTTCCTGGCCCATCATTAGGTCAGATTTTGGCAACATATTGTGGCCATCAGTGATGATATTAAGACAATGTTTCATCAAGTGTAATTGCTTCCTGAAGACCATTGTGCCATTTATGCTTTGCAGATGCATGTCACTGACTCAGAATGCGATCCAGTCATCCAAGCATCTGTACTGCAGTCTTTCTATGTAGACAGTTGCCTCCAAAGTATGAATTCCATCCAAGATGCAAAGAACCTGTTGGATGGACCAGCTAATTTCCTTACAAAACTGCCCAAATTGTACCTGAGACTACATTACTGTACTAGGAACAATTCCCCAAGAGCCACAGTGACTATGCGGATGACATGAATACGTACTTATGACACACAACATGGTTTATGACTGAATTAGGACACACACTTTTCTACAGCTTTGGTGAATGGTAACATGGAATTTAATTATTTACATGTTTTTGCTTGTGTAAAAAAAACAATGCTTACGAATAGCTCTTTTTATGCTATTTATGCTTTAAACTAGCCTGTGTTCATCAAATACAATTAATTATCTGTTATGTTTGCATATTTTAATTATGTATGCTCTTTGAAATGAATTGTCATGTAATATATCTGCCTTCCTTTATACATAAATGGATTGAAGGATTTCATAAAAGGGATGATGAAGTGTGAGGTGGAGATGGCCCAGGCGAAAGAGAGGGAAAATGCACTGAGATTGGAGCTGGAGCTACTGAGAAACCGGGAGTGAGGAAACAGCTCCCGGAAACCGAGAATGGAAAAAATGCAACTCGTGACAGGAAAAAGTGAGACTGAGGGTTTTAAGGAGACATACAGTAACAGAAGAAAGGTGGAAAATTAGGAAAGACGAAGGTTGAACAGAAGAAAAGTATGTTGTCTGATTTCACCCTTCAATAAAACCGACAATTGGTTTGTTCTGTTTCTGTTATGTACACTCACTTCTGTTCATGATTATTCTTTTACATGCTGTGAACATGAGGATTTATGCAAAACGATCACAGTCTGGTGTTTTATTGACCATATTCAAACATTGGCCAAGTCCCTTCGCCATTCAGTGCCAGGAATGTAAAGCGTACGTTTGAATGTTATCTTCTCCAAGATTTTTCAAAACATACATTATATCGTAGCTCTCTTCTCTGGAGTTAAAAAAATATACATTTTTGGACATTTTTGTGGAAGAAATTAGAGAGGGAAAGTGCAAAGTCCAATATAAATCCAACTACAGTCTTTTTAAAATTCAGTTGTTGTGTCCTTTAAAGCCATGGTTCTCAAGGTGGGGTGTGTGAAGCCTAGCCTATTTGTTAAAGTGGTAGAACCCACAACCCACTATTCTATTTGGGGTTCTATGGGTGCAAACTTCAGAAATGATAAAACTCTCTGGCTCCAATAAATAGTCAAAATATTACTGTATACATTTAAATAATATGCTTAAGTTTGTAAAATCTGTATTGTGGGGGTCCATAATTTTTGTTAGTCAAACCCCAGAGAAGCCTTGAGCCCCTGCTTTAAAATTACTGTTGGTGTGTGTTTTTGCCCAATTCTAGCTACATGTGGTACACAGGTGAACCTTTTAAACCAATTTTCTGCTTGTTAACCTCACAAGCAATATGACTGACATGTAAATACGATTTGTATGTAAATTATATTTGCACTGACCTAATATGCCCCAGCTCAGCTTTCTTTCTTTGTCCAAAAAAAAAAAGTCTATTTTACTCATTATCCTGTTCTGTTTTCAGAAACGTTCTGCAAGACATGCTGCCAAACAGTGCAAATTTCCTGAAATGTGCCAAACCGGTTCTGAAACAAGTGAGAACCTGGTCTGAGGGAGCCACCTCAGCACTTCAGGACTGTTTTGAGCACAACGACTGGGACATGTTCAGTGAGGCTGCTACGTACATCTGCACCACAGAGTTTGAGGCATACACAGCATCAGAGAGTGGCTACATCAGCAAGTGCAAAGATGATGCAACCTCCTTCAAGGCCATCACCACACGTGCAAGCCAGAAGCCATACCTGGCCAGGTGCTCAGGGTAAGTTCTGATCCCCTAACAGACATGTCCCTGAGCCAAGCAGTTGTGCTTCAAGACATCCACCATCATCTCCGTGCCAAAGTAATCGCGTGTCCTGCCTCAGCAACTACCGACCTGTCGCACTCACCAGACCCGTTCCAGTTTGCATACCGTCCTAACTGCTCAACAGAGGAATGAAGGGAGAAACCCTCCAAAACAAACAAAACTGAAAGAAGCTGTGGTACAAGCCTGGAAAAACATCACAAAAGAAGAATGCAACAGTTTGGTGATGTCAGCGCGTCACTGGCTTGAGTTACTGTAAGCAAGGGATATGCATCCAGATATTAAGCGTTATTTACTTTAAAACTATCTGTTCACCTAAGTACTGGATGGTCTGCCACCAAAGGTGCCATGTTCTAAGTTGTTTAACACATGTAACTTATAGCTGTAACATCAGGAAATGTAAAGCTCAAATTGTCGTCTTACGTTCATCTTTTGATCTCAAACCCAAATGTCTTCAGTGTATTGCAAAAACAAAATTTTAACCAAATAAAATTTATTCGTCCAAATCATGTTTTTTAGCTATGTATTTTTTGCTGTATTGTAAAGGAAGTGCTAAAGTTAAAAAAAATATATTTCAAGTAGGATGGGTATCCATCAGCTTGTACTCAAAGAAAAAGTGGTATCTTGCAACTCTACAAGTGGCAGTTGATCCAGTGTGACAGTCGTTTGGAGTCTGGCTCCTCTCAAGGTTTCTTCTGCATGTTGTCTCGTGGGCAACGGGGCATGATGTTATAGGAAAATAATTAAAGACAGGGTGGTGTGATGTGGCCTGACATGTTAGATATAAACCGTTGTCTCCTCACACTAATCCCAGCTTAAGTGTAATGAGTGTTCAGAGATTTGAAGTGAGACATTTGAATGCACACAAGATGGACAAAGATTTATGAATTTTTTTGTAAAGGTATCTTCACAAACTGTACATTTTTCAGTAAAAAAAAAAATTAAAATTATAATAAACTTTTGGGGCTATGTCTCAAATCACATACACTATAACCTTTGTACACTATGTACTGTTGCAGGACAGCAAGTTCTCAAATAAAACACAACTGTTTTGTATTAAATGTTGTACTTCACGTTGCACCTCGTGTCCAACAGCAGTACTAGAACATCACCCAGGCATTAATAGTACACTAGATCTTGTTGTAGTAATCCAGTGTGAACAAAGAACTAAAAGTGTGTGAAGTATGCAGTTTGAGACACAGCCGTGGCGTGACTGGAGTCTCTATTTGAGCGTCTTGCTGATGTTAGCGTAACCGGCGCCTACACAGGTCATCAGCACTTTCTCTCCTCCTTTCCGCTCGTCTTCGTCTCCTTTCTGCTGCTCGATCTTGAACATGATCTGAAAGAAGTCCCGAATGTGCCGAAGGAACTCGATCCTGCAAGACACCACAGTAGCTATGTTTACATGCAGCCTTATAATCCATTAATAATCCCACTGATAGCTCAATTAGTATAGAGATAACTGACCGTTGCCAATCTATATGAATTCTTTTATCCCATTACATTGTTAAATACAAGAACAATGGCCATGTCTGATTACTTTAACTAATGGAATCTGTTCAGTGTGCTCCTTGTGCAATAAAATAGTCATGCAAGAAAAGGCAGTTCATGTTACAGATTAATTTATTTAAAAATAATTGTAAGGTTGGATTGGCATCAGATCAACATTTTGAGACAGCAGAACTTTACGACTGAAGTCCAGTCTCGAGACATTTTCTATATTCGCTTAGACTTGTCTCAGACTTATTGACATTTGTTCTTGGACGTGTCTCAGTCTTGGGCATTGATCTCAATAAATATGATCTTGGTCTCATTTGAGAGTTCGTAAAATAATGTTTGTGTTCTTATCTTTTTGTATTCACAACATTTCACAAGAAGTAATTCATTCCTCTGGAAAACATTAGCCTAACTGGAACAATGCAGTAATGAAGCCAAGTATGTGAACTAAAGGCATAAAGGATTTGATGATTTTTGGGCTCAATCTTGACTTTTTTTTGTTTTCATTTGGACTTTATCTTGATTTGGCTTCGACCCCCATTAAGGCTTGGTTTTCACTCGATCTCAGCTAGTCTTGATCTTGAGCTTGCCAATGGCGGCCTTGAGTAAAGCCCTATGAGGAAGACACGGGCCATGAACTGACATCAATAAAGTGGGCTCAGCATCTGAAATTAGTCAGACGTTCAGCGAGGATGTGTATTTAATAAAAAAATAAAATAAAAATAAAAAACCTTGGGGGAAATACTTAAACCTATATTTCTTGTGCAGTTATCTGGCTTTTAACTATTGTATTAGAAGATGAAAAAAGGCATTATAATGATGAATAACGTGCATATTTCAGCAACCATTGTCAGCAACCAGAGCGTCCTTGGTCCTGAATGTCACGCACAGATGAAACGCTAAGCAACTCTACTGAACTCTTGGTAACATTAACACTACACCTCGCTCCTCTCATGTGTGTAATTTTACATAACGTGTATATAAATTGAGATTTTATACACACTACTCAGTTTAGGATGCCCAACTCATTCGGAATTTGCATGCTGAATGAATTCATTGGAACTGATGAAAATCTCTGTATGTAAACCTAGCCATTGCATTCTGTTACTTTATCACAGAGTCACTGTGATCCAATCAAAATGCCACATCTTCGGAATCACATCAGCTCTACATATACGGTTGAAAACACTAAAGCAGAGGTAATCAATATCATGATAACCACACGACATGGCCGATCATTCTCAAAGTGAGGTTGTTGCTCTTTACAGCTCAAACAAAAAATGTAATGCATCACTGTTTTTCATCCACATGTTACACGTCATAGACCTGCAGGTATTCGTCTATACAGTCGTGAATTAGGGACAGGGATCATCCGGCCAGGCCAAGCTCTCTGCGTCAGGAATGACCGTGACCTGATACACTGTGTGCACAACACAGCGGGGCACAGAGGAAAAATACAACTCAAAACATTTGTGACAGGGAATGTGGATGTCATTTAAAAAAAAAAAAAAAACACCAGGAACAAAGTTCCCCATGTTACAACTAATGTACTCACACAGAAATGTGTTTCTACTGAAATATTTGTGATGTGCTGAATGATTTTGGTGCTAATTTGTTAGTGGTAGGCAGCTGGATGCTGCACTGATGTCACAGGGGGACAATGTTAGATGTCCTAAAAACAAAAAAGCTTCTTTTCTCACTCACCATCCAACATAGAATAAGTGGAGATATTGGTGCAAATGTTGGACTCAAAGTCCCAGAACGCAACGCGGCTATATGATGCAGTTGCGGCAGTGACTCGGCTTAGCTAGTCAGCTTGCAATGAGATGAAGTGGACAGCCCTGATTGCGTTTCATGCGATCTAAATAAATGAAAATGTCATGGGAGACGCCAGACCAGCTTGAACGTATCCATGAGGATCTCACACGCTGACACAGGAAGCATTGTGTTGGCACTGCCAATCTTCAGTTATCATAGTACTGTACTTGATTAAGACACAGCACCGGTACCATGATAACTGAAAATGGACAGTTCATAGTATGCAGGAGGCCGAGCTCGATCCAGCGTCCATGAAAACCACTTACTGGACAAACATGAGTTACATCAAACCTAAAAAGTGACCAAATCATAACGATCTATTGTACAAGATCAAGACTGTTCAATTTGACTACTTAACAAGGTGCAATGCCTGTGGAGGCCATGCAACTGGAACTCATTACAGGCCTGGACAAAATAACACGGAAGAAATGTAACACGAATAGTTTTCTTTAATTTCCTGATTGCCTTATCTGAGTTTATATTACAGAAAAAAAGGCTAACAGGCTATTCTGCCTGTATATTAATTCATAAATTTTCAGTAATTGCATTATCCTGGTCAAAGTTACACTGGATCCACAGCCTATCCCAGGAAGACAGGGCATGATACAGAACTGTTTTTAGTTTCATTTTATGCTACTTTTATTTTTCCCCATAATTGTTTAATTAACTGCTTAATTTCATTTTCAATTTAGTCTTACAGAACTAACTGGAACATCAAATTTCTTTAAAGTATAACCTTACTGAATCATGCTTATTACTCGGCTAGTTGTCAGCTAACAAAACAAATTACACTTCTTCCCCACCCCCCACACTAGCTATTTTTCTAAAACCAGTTGTGCATGGTCAACCAAAAGTGTTTCTGTCTATAGTACAACACTTTAATTCCCCGTCTATAGCCACTGAATTTTGTTAGTTGACAATTGCATTAACAAGTTTATACAGTCGGGTGTGCAAAGGATGGTGGGAAACGTAGGTTTTTCTGACTAAGGTGATGTTTATGCCATGTTAACATATAGGGGGAGAAATGAGGGGAGAAAACAAGCCTCACGTGTATGGAGAAAGGGGACCTAGAAGAGTTTTGGACACATCTTGCTGGCCGAGAGTCATGTACAAGAGAGCCAGGCTCTGATTGGTCGAATCCACACAGCCACCCTGGAAATGACAAAAGGTTGGTTATAAACAGCAGTCATTTGTATAAATATTACAGTAAAGTTTCTACATTTTTGCTTCCAAGGTCTTGTGTCAGAACTTTAAAGCCAGACAGTGCACGCCCATAAGAGAGAACCTGTGACCTTGCTTGTTGATGCTATCTAGATATTTTAGAGAGTGGTATACGAGTCATGACTACTCCCTACTCTAATAGGTGGAGTAATGTTGGACTCCTTAACAACAGCATTTTCCCATTACTACGAACATTCATGTCTAGTGTTGGGCCACAGCGACTCATCTAGCTGTGACTGCTCATGTGTCCCGCTTAGAGTTTCTGCATGGACATCTGCACATACCTGATTCAATCACATAATCATATAAAGGAACTGAGGCTTCGTTGTTGACATGAATTTATACTCCCCAACAGAATTCTGAAATGTGACTGCCTCAGGAGAAAACTTTGTGGAAAAAACATCCAGAAATCATTTCATGCTGGAAACTGTAATAAACCAATTTATAAGAACTATAGCCATCATTTTTATATCTTAAAACTCCCAGGACCTGTCTGATATAGTCACTATATATTACACTTAATCTTAATTTTACCACAAAGATACTGGAACACATGGTTTTTCTCTCTGGGTTGAAGCATTTTTAAATGTTCAAGTGCTCTCAACCTCTCAATATCTCTATATTAATCAGTTAAAAGTATGATTCTGTTCATTAAGCAGTTGAATCAGTTACAGAACGATATCAAGCACTCTAAATGTTCCAGTAATGCAGCTCAGCCATTGCAGTGCATCGGCTAATATAGACACACACCAACTCCCCCCCCACTTTTAAAGGGTGCCATTACTTTTGTTCTAGTTTTGACCAGTCTTGTTTGTTTTCATTTATGGATTAGTTCTGGATTGGTTTCTTTCAGGTCATTAACATGAAATGTCTGACATTCAAAAATTTCTCACTGAATTCATGTCTTCTGAAGTAAATAATGGATTTAAACTTGACAGCGTAACGTTTATACAAAATTGCAGCAACTTATCAATTATACAATTTAAAGCCGACCAAACAAGGCTCAAATGATACATAAATTCACACAAACGCAGAAGCTCTTGTAGGATATGAACTTTTCCCCCTGAAGTAATTAGATTTTCATGAATACATTTCTCGTGTAAATGCTCCTTAGATTGACTTACAAATACATTCTTTCCTATCCAGCTTGAAAGATTAAATTAAACCTCAGCAAACGAAGATGTTACTTTACCTTGCTCCACTATATACTTACGGTGAATGAAAAAGTGGAAAACTACACGCTGTTCCAGTGCTCCTTCCTATTGTCTGCTTTTCACTTCAGCTAACACTAATGGAACTGAAAACTCCTCAGCTGTATTACAATATCCAAGAACTGGGGCTTAAGATCCAATAACACCACAGCGTTATGCTGATGAGGCACATCAGAGCATATCAGAGCATATCACGTCTAAACAGGACGGTGGAAAAGTCCCAAAGATCCTGAGTTACAAGATCCCTCCTCCCTACAGTTACACACAAAAGTACATTGAGTATAACATTATGTTCTTTGAGTACTTTCTTAAACTCTGTTACATAAACTTTAACCATGATTCACCCTTCGTGTGATGGAGAGAATCTACTGAATTCTGCAACGCTAAAATTCAATTAGTCGCCCTTCACAATGAGCACCGTTGTAGAGTCTACATCATGGCATGGGACTGTCTGAATGGTTCAGGGGGAAAAAAAAAATAATTAAAAAAAAAAAGTTCAGTGACAGCAACATGCCAGAAACAGATAGCTGAAAACTACCTGAATGGTAAGAATGGAAAGACAAACAGGATGCAGATAAGTGCAGTTAAACACAAACTGACTGGATCTGGAGGGGGGGGAAAAAAAAAAAAAAAAAAAAAAAAAGGTAACACTGCCAGCACGTTCACAAACACGAAAAGGACAAACATCAACCTGCGTCATTTAGAAAGTGGCGAAATAACTCGGCACATCCTCAAAAAGAACAAAAATCTTGGAGTGAGTGAGCAGCAAATGCTACAGGGGGTGCCAATATTTACAAACCTTACTACCTAAAAACTGCTCAGAGGATACGAAAGACCTTGGAGGTAGATATTAAGGCAAACAGTGGGCTTATAAGCTTTTAGAAAACATTATATCGTGTTTTACTACAGCACTGCGGAATTCTCCAATCTGATTGGTCAGAAGATGTTGATTAATATTCTATAACAGCAGCTCTTATATGGCAGACCCTCCACATAAGCCAAGATTATTAATAAGCATGTAATAATAAAAGTGCTGTTATTTAACAATTAACTGTTAATATGGCGAGACACCACCCTGTCGCTGATTATTTTCCTATAACACTACACCCTCAAATGTTTTAGTCCTTACTTAATAGAAAGAATGAAAGATCACATTTGCCTGTATTGTGTTTGCTGTATTTTTGCCAGTGATATTAATTTGGAGGTTTATTTGCTAGCATCTGACACATTTCTCTAGTGCTACAGAGCATATACACTCAAGCGCACAAGTTTGTACACCCTTGAAATCAAGCGTTAAATGAAGAGGAGACAACAGAATTAATTGTATAGCAACAACACTTAGTGTGTTATGTTTCATAGATGTTCCTTCTTTCTACCTAACAATCAGAAAAAAAATGGATCTGTCCCAAATGTAAGAAGTCTAGAATAAACAGATTTAACAAGTCACATTACCAAGTTGTTATACAACGGTACCAACTTGTGGCCTTTAGCTGCGAGTTTTTAATTACACATTCCAAGTGAATGATCACAGAATAATGGAGAACAAGACTCAGGCAAAATATTTTTTAAAAAAATCAAAAAAAAAAAGTACAATTCTTACAGAAATTCATCCATTCAGATGTTCTGCTCACAACTAGAAAGAAAAATAAAAAAATAACTTACACAAAGTCTCCCAATTTATATTAGCTGTTCCATTAAAAAGCCAAGCACATGTCTTTATGCGTGTGTGTCTGTGTGGTCGTGTGCCCAAAAGCTGTTTACTACAAGTCTGACCGTAGGGCACTGATTAACCACAAAGCAAACACACACAGTCACTCACACACGCGTTAGACTGGTGGTCCCGGAGCGTGTCAGAGATCCCATCATTTCAAATATTAACCACCTTTGTCAGTAGCCGACTCACCCCATAACCCCGTGTCTCCGCATTCAACCAATGAGAAGCTGCTTGAGCTTAACAAAAAAGACATCACCAGATTCATGTCACTAACCCGACTCACATGGCCCTGAGAGTGTGTGTGACACAGAATAACACTTTCTATAACCTCATGCCCAGTCATGTCGTACTCCTTATTAAACAGCCACCATATTTTTGCACTAGCATAAGAATCCATGATGTGTGAAATATCACAAATTAGATTGGCAAGACTTAACTGGCTTTACCAAAACTAAGGCTAAAGCTAGAGTAAGAACCCACCCTGTAGACCTCTTCCAGCAGAAGTTTGGCACAGTTCTTCCCCAGTTCTTCAGGAAGTACTGGATCTCCCTGTCCTTGTGGGGTCGATGCCATCTCTGCACTCAGAAACGTCCCGTTTAACGTCTCTGCCACCAGAGTCAAGCCAAAACCCGGAGATCTGGACATTAAAATAATAGAAAAGAACTGTTTAAACATGGCGTATGACCAATACAGTACGTCAAAGACAGTCAATCAGTGTACAAATCTTTTTTGAGCTTGTAGTAACCAGATATTTAGAAACATTAGCATTAGAACTATGTCTGTCAAGTCAATTCTGTGGACTATATTAAATATATGTAATTATATATAACTATATGTAAACATCTGTTATGTGAAATAGCTTATTCAGAGCAGTATTAAATAAACAACAAATTGCAAGTTTTATGATCTCTCTCTCTCTTTTTTTTTTTTTTTTTTTTTTTTAAATTATTAACATTTTGTAGATTCTACAAAGCGTATGTAAACTTATGACCCCAACTGTTGTAGTGAGCACATATACTGAACACATTTCATTTAGGATTTGTCCTGAGTATTGAGCTTACATAAAAACATTCTTTCTTAATAATGAGTTAAAGATACTAGGTGATTTTTACGTGGATCTTCTATGGTATACGAAGTGTACGCAACATGAAAATAAAATGTCTCATATTTCGTTGCTTTTATTTACCAAAAGCAGCAGTGGGATTATCTTTGCTTAACAAAGGAGACGGTTGGTGAGAAACAATTAGTTTAGTGCTACTATTATTCTTTGCAGTACATTCAACTAATAAAAACTGAATGCATTTATTTGAGAATCAGTGACGCATAGTGACGCTCACATAATACAGTCACCAAATCATCATTGCCATCTAGTGGCAGAAAAACACATAAAAGGAGTGCTTACTTCCCCGAACTGGCTCCCTTCATGTGGTCCGTGTAGATGTAAATGTCTGGAATAAATTTGTTTAAGATGCTCCGGGCTGAGTCTACGATCCTGTTGGCCATCTGAGGAGACACACGCACCGTATATCTGACATGTGATGGTCAAGGGATCGAATCACAGTCAAGAGTTCAAGTTATGGACAAGACACATCTTCCAAAAAAAAAAAAAAAAAAAAAAAAAACCCCACCAGGAAGCAAATGCAGATCTCTACATGATGGCATTCACACAATCCAACAAATGCAGATCATATTGGTTCAAATAATGCCATGCCATATTAATCCTTTACAATTTAAAGTAAAGCACAATCAGAATGTGCAGCAATATAATCACAACCCAGTATTCAGTTCATATCGTGAGACACTTGCGTCTAAACCAGCTGTGCACATCTGTGCTGGAGAACCGAAAAGCAAATGTGAAGGATACGCTGTTCCTCTGATCCTTTTGATTTTGCCCGGATCGGTGAGCTGCACGGGTTTGATGGTTCGTCGTACAGGACAGGAAAAATGCACTTCACCTCCTCCTCCAGGCGGCATGCCTCTCCTGACCACCTGAGAAAACAGTGACGTTATGGATATATGAGCTTTTTAAAAATAAAATCTAACAAAATGGTTTTAGTACAGACAGGGTACATAAATGGACCAAAAAAATTACATAAAATAGAAAAAACAGAGTACATGGGATTAAAAAAAAAAGACAACACCACCCTAAAGTTTTGCATCTCTCTAAGCCTGAGGAGAAATTAAACAAATACAAAGCCTGCAGCATCATCAGGAAGATCATCCAGGAAAGGCTGCCAACCTTATAATGTGTCTCACATCCCTTAAGAGTTGAACTTAAACACTTCAGAAGTAACTTTAAATATTTCCCTCTGCCAGTGGCTGAAAGTAGAAGGCCCTGCTTGGATCCATTAAAACAGCACACAAATCCTTACCTTTGGAGAGGAACTTCCACCAAGCAAGTTCAGCAAAAATAATCCGGGATCCATTTTTATGCAGTGACGAAAAAGCCCACAAAGTTCACTTGTTTGAACAAACTCACCGTCCATGTGGAAAACATGCCACACTGAAATGTAATCACCTGATGGTGTGGTTAGGGATCTCAGGAAACTTCAGGAGTCCCTAACCCAAGATATCGGTCAGGTTATCCCAAAATACTTGACAGCAACAGTTAAAAACGCAAAACAGTACTGACTCTAGCAGTATCTTTATTTCCAGACCTTCCCCATCGATCCCAAACTTCTTCATTAGAGATACATTAGAAATATATTTACTGTAACCATAACCTTACGAAAACAGAAGAATTGGCAAAATGTAGCTGCTTTTTATGCGTCTGTGTCTCACACAAACAAGTGTTGCATTCCTGGTGCTGGATCACTGCTTATTCAGAGAGACTACTAGATTACAGATCATAGATCACTGCACTCCTTCTAATGGATGAATAATAAATTGCTAATGACCATCAGAAGAACAGGTTTACTGCAGTTTAGATCTTTTTCACTTGTGCTTGCTGCATAGCCATGCTTTTTTTTTTTTAACTTTATCTTGTAATCTTTCCCTCCACCAGTTGAGAAATCTTGCCCTAGAGAATGTTTTTAAGCTAGTCTAAACTTCTGGCTTAAGTTATCCAGCTAAAAGAAATCTCACTTCATTAAAAATACAGAAACATCCAAGATAAGAGAAATATTTAGCGTGAGTCAGAGTAATAATCCCAAAGACGCTACTTTAGGTTCAGTATAGATATAAAATACTTGACACCAACAGTCAGAAATGCAATAAAAATACTGACTCTAGCAGTACCTTTATTTCCAGACCTTCCCCATCGATCCCAAACTTCTTCATTAGAGGAACAGCAGTGGCTTTCAGCAAGTCCACCTGCAAAACAAACAAACAAAAAAAAAAACCAGACACCTATGTTTAAATATAATGCAGAGACATTATTATTATTTTTACCTAAACGTAGTTGTGGGCGTGGTTACTCACTGAAGGGTCCTTCGGGTCGTTCGTGACCCCCTTTAACACAGCTTTAAGTGGACTCTTCATGAACGGTGCCAGCATGATGAGCGCCTCCATGTAGTAACCTATCGAGCGCTGAATGTTACACTCGTGCTCCACAGAGCCGCCGTACAGCAGACCAGGCTGGTAAAACAACACCGTTCCTGTGTGGAGGACACAAGCAATGATAAAAGCCTTGCATCTTTACTTCCAATAGGCAGGAATTAACTGCGATTGTCCACGCAGCCAATCATGTGGCAGCAGCTCAGTGCATAAAATCATGCTGAAGATTATATGGTCAAGAGTTTTGTTTACATTCAATGTGATCTTAGTGACTTTGAGCGTGGCATGGTTGTTGGTACCAGATGGACTGGATGGAGTATTTGAGATTTTCACACTCAACAGTCTCTAGAGTTTACACAAAATGGTGTGAAAAATTAAAAAATAATCATCCAGTGAGCAGCAGTTCTGTCAGCAGAAGCGCTCTGTTGATGAGAGAGATCAGAGAAGAATGGGTGGACTTGTTCAAGCTGACAGGAAGGCTACGGTAACTCAACTAACCACTCTTTACAACCGTGGTGAGGAGAAAAGCATCTCAAAATGCATCAAAACTACAGGAGGATGAGCTACAACACCAAAAGACCACATCAGGGTCCATTTTTGTCAACCAAAAACAGAAACACACCCCTGATTAAAGCAATCGTGTGTGCATGCAAGAAGACCCGGTGACGTTCAGACCTACCTGTCTGGTTGATTTCGATTCTGGTGCCGTTGGTCACTTTGTCCAGAAGCCTGATAAAACTCGCTTCAAAATCTGAGAAGACAGAAACCGTTATTAAAACAATGAACCATAAATTTCTGCACCCTTGCATGTCACGCTGAAGCATCCAGCTAATACGTCAGTGTGCACTTCTCTGCACCATGACGCGTTCTCTACTCTGTCATGGCACAATCGATATGATGACTAATCCAGGCAGTAGGAGCCATTCGACTGCCAGCATCAGTCCTAATTATAGCCCAGTGCAAAAGTTTGTGCCCCCATGGTGTTTGGGTTGCCAGCGAGCCACATTAAAATCAACGTGGCTTGATTTTACAATTCGGTTACCAAAAAAAAAAAAAAAAAAACTCTGAAAAAAACTCAGTCTCCAGACCTGTTGTGAATTGTTGTTTAAAAAAAAAAAAAAAAGTGCAAGAAGGTGAGAAGGTCCAAAAGCTCAAACGGCAGTTATAATGGATAGGAGTGGACGTTCAAATTATTCAAAATATGTAAACCACAATTATTACATGTATGAAAATTTCTGAACCAAGAGAGCATTTAGAATTTTTTTTCCACACTAATTTTCTTGAATTTGTCCTAAGGGTGCGCAAATTTTTGCACTCAACTGTCACAGTAGTGACGTCAGAAATCTTCAAAACATATATGTGACGTGAGTTAAAGCTTAACTAAACAAATATGTACGTAATTGTAGTTAGAAATATTACTACAAAAAAAGTAGAAATGTTTTAAAAGCAAAATAAAACGTCAGAATGTTGTTGGCATTTAAAACAAACCAAATACCAGCTCTATGAGGACTATGTGGTGAGTTTGTGGCACATTTTTTAGTAAATATTTCTGTGTAATTGCTTTGTTCTTGTGTTTGGGTTTAAAGTTTTGGTCATGTGGGAAGTTTTTCTTAAACCGAGAATTTCAGAACAGAAAAAAAAAAACCCTGAAAGCAACTCTTCACAGTGGAAAAATAACTGCTAAAGTGATGAAAATGCTCCAAAACATGGTATTATTGCGGTGTAACTGTAACATTAGTCACATTATTGGAGGCCAGTAACCAGCACTGCCACAACTGCTCTCCCTTCTGATGTTTACGCAATGCTAACGGCTAAGCTAGCACAGACGCTGCACATTTTCTACGACGTCACAGCACAAACTGCGCTCCGTTCGTGTGTTGAGCTCACCTCGAAGCCCGGGGTTGTCATCTCTGGATCGTATATTTCGTATTTTCACTCTTTTCCCACTCAGCGTGGACAGCACCAGCCTCTGCCTCAGAAAATTACAGCCTTCGTAGTTGAGACTGGCCATGTTGCTGTCGCCTCTCAGGCACGAAACCCACGTGTGTCTCACGAGAGCTTTTTACCCCACCCGCATTCCAACAAGCCACGCCCCCTGCGCCTGGATTGGCTGATCATTAACACCCACTAGCGGCTCAGAGCGCGTTCACGTCGCCATAGCAACTGTACAACACGGGGGCTGGTTTAAAAAAAAAAAGAACGGTTAAAAAAAATATTTATATTTGTATTTAAAAGTACTTATTATTATTATTATTATTATTATTATTATTATTATTATTATTTTGTTGTTGTTTTAAACCGTACTTTTATGTTATATGCAAACGTAAAATACGTGTGCATTATATTATTTACTGATTTCTTTCCAGAAAATATGGATATAAAAATATGTCTGACAAAGTTTTGCATTTGTAAAAAACTGCATTTGTAATGCAGCCATCTTCATCTTCCATTCTAGAGAATAAAACGCACATGTCACTCTTGTCTTTTTCTTCACTACAGATGACTAATAAACACCAGTCCATGAGGCGGGACCTATCAGGATACGGGTGGGGAAACTGCGCAGGTGGGGGTCAAAGGTCATTTCCTACGGAGCGGCGCCAAGGCCAAAATGGATGAATTAATCGATTTGGGCAGTAACTCATATTCTCACTAGGTGTCGCCAATGTCGCCTTTTTTTTTTTTTTTTTAGAAATCACGACGCCTGTACATTAAATACATAGAGGTGACAGTTTATATAATGTACTTATCACATAGATGCACTTTGTAAGGTATACAATTACTGACTGTAGCCCAAAAAAAGAAAAGGTTATAAGATTGATATAGTTCATCATTGAGGTTTATTTAAAGGTTACAACAGAAAAAAAGACACCAAACTCAAGGTTCAAGGTTCTTTATTTGTGTGCACCTTTCCTTGTCACTGGGGTGGTGCTCTCAAGAGTACATCTTTTCTACCTTTAGTGTGTATCTTTTAAATGTAATTTTATCTTTACCAATTATTATTATTATTATTATTATTATTATTATTATTATTATTATTATTATTATTATTATTATATCTAAATACAGCTAACCCTTTTTGCCTCCCAGAATGTTCTGGGCATGTTTGTTTTCAGTTTATGAGATGTTCTGAGAACATATATATATTTTTTTAGTTCCTATTTGGTTTTCCAGGACAGTTTTCTTTATCGAAATATAACCTTACCCTAACTTAACCTTCCGCTAACCTGCATTGGTTCAGAGAATATTCTCCTTACATTCTGCTAAACTTTAAATTATTTCAACCTATCAGCAACCATGTACTATCCCAGGATGGTTTCAATGGAACGTTCCCTTAAATACATTTCTTAAATTCTCTAGAACTTCCTGCTGTGAGACCATGAAAGAATGAAGGTTAGTTTGGCTAACATTTGGCTAGTGTTCCTTATCAGTTGTCATATAACCATAAGAGAACATTGTGTTTTAAAATCTCCAGAAGAGTGCTGACTGTTACCCAAAAGAGAACATTCTTAGAATGTCATGAAATGACATTATAATTCGAAATAAATAACTAAAGGGGAACCAAATGCTAAATTTAACCAGATGCAACAGTAGTGCAGTTATTTAGGTACACTGAATTTTACCATGTAAAAGATACACACTAAAGGTACAAAAGAGGTACCCTTACATTTACATTTACAGCATTTAGCAGACGCGCTTACCCAGAGCAACTTACAGAAGTGCTTTGTGTTCTCTATCAACAATATATCCTCATATCAACAATATATCCTCATGTATCCTCATATCAACAATATATCCTCATGCTAGTGTACTAGGTCAAGGACTAAGAGTACCATCAGTCTAAAAAACCCTGTTGGGGAGGTTAGTACAGTATGAAGGTACTCAACCCAGTGACAAGGAAAGGTACAGTTTAGTACTTTTAGTTCTCTGAGAGTGTAAAGTATTTAAATTATTTCATATTTAATCTATTCTCCTACTTTGCAATGAAAATGGTCACATGCAAAGTATTATATAACATAGTGATACTTTTGTTGCATCATTTAATAATTTAAAGTATTTAAATTATTTCATATTTAATCTATTCTCCTACTTTGCAATGAAAATGGTCACATGCAAAGTATTATATAACATAGTGATACTTTTGTTGCATCATTTGTTTCATCATTTTGTCATATAAGATGAATAAAACACTTCAGGAGGTGCTATTATAGGAAAATAATCATCTTTGGGTTGGTAACAATTACTCCGCTTTGTATCGGGCTGCATCACGCCACGCCATCGTTGTTTATTTTCCTATAACTGCCCACCCCATATAATTCTATATTTGACAGCCAGTCAGCAGTGAAGATAAGCCGGGCACAGGGGAGATGCTATGCCCTTTTCTTCAACCAATCACAACTATTAATTAGCATTTTGGACCAGCTGCAAATGTACAGTGCTGACTGACAGATTCCTGTGTAAAAGAAGTTGCCTAAGAACTTTTTTTCATAAGATCAGGCATCTAGTTACACAGACCTTGGAAAAAGACACAATGGAGACAGTTATCACTTCCTCCATCTTCTTGTACATGTCAGCTCTTGTTCTCAAGTGATTTGCACAGAGGGTGATGAGTGAACTTTCCTGAGAAAACAATGTTGTTAAGTGGGTTTAGGCTCGTTTTTCGTATTATGTTAATTAATTTGGGAGGCACATATTTTGCAAAGAGCAGTTCAGAGATAACAGTTTTGCTCATGTGGCAGAATTTTTAAGAATTTAAACTCATAACCTTCCAGTTACAGAACCAGGCTTGCCAGGTCCATGGGTTACTTTTGAATAGCTAACACTAATAAAAAAAAAATATACATCAATTAGATACATCATATGAATTACAGCAATATCACATAAATCTGCAAAAACAGCAAATGCATGGTCTATTACATATGTATGGACTATGGGTATAAGAACTATAGCTATGGTTATGATTAAAATGTAGTGGGTCAACAGTTTAACAGTCTCAGTACTGAAAACATACTGTAACTATACTAAACCAGGGTCTCCAGCCCATCTTCATCTCTGCACAAAACTGTATATACCTGAAACTAGCCCAAACATGTTGGTGGCGTATGACAGGACAGTCATAATAGAGATTCATTCAATGGTTAAATGCATTCATGCACTGCTTAAAAAACCTACAAGTAATTGTTTTTGTCACTTGACTTGAAATGCATGAATACCCTCATTTTCCCTTTAAAACTTTAACTCACTTTAAAACAAGATCTTGGCAGCCACAGACTATTTTAAAATTAACCCCCCAAAAAAATCACCACTTACTGACTTGCTTTTTAAACCCGCAACCTTATTCCAAAACTAGCCCAATTCTGACTGAAACTGCAAATGCATATGAGAGAAAAACAGAAGACTACATCTACTAAATGCGCTTGTTGTGCATCAGTAAATTGGTTTTACTCATTCTCACAGGTGTTCTTTATTTATAACAATATATGTAATAATACGAGACCAATTTAGGACCTTGACAAAAGAACCGTTTCGAAAAAACTATTTAAGTACAGCGTCATTTTGAAAAGTGAATGTAGTCAAAGGGTAGGTTAAATAAAACGAAAGGATGAGATCAAAGCCGGCAAAACAGGGTAAATACAGGCATGTGTTTACACTGAGGACAGGGTGGAGGCATCCCAGGGGAGTGTGTATATGTGTGTGCTGGAGCATCCTACCATAAACTTAAATGAACTACTAACACTTACTAGTGTGTAAGTTTACATGTGGGTATAGTATAAATGCCAGAGAAAGCAAAGTAATCAGAATAAGAGAAACAATTCAGCTTTATTGAAAAACTATCAAATATCAGATGTACAGCTTATTCATATCAGATTCCTTTAATGCACATATGAGCAAATCTGTCAAGACTGAAATAGTTCTCGATGTGGACAACTTTGGTCTTATAAGGCACCAAGACATCATACTACTCTTTGTGAACGCAAACGCATGAATAATTAATTACACTTTAAAAAGTTTTTTAAAGAAATTGTACAGAACTACCACAAAAGTCCAAAAGGCACACGATTAAAGATCAATATTGTTATTTAAAAAAAAAAACACACAATTTGTGAGTATTAAAATTTCATTTGGCACAATTATGGAAAGTTTCATGATTGTGCTCAATGTTTTAAATGTCACAGAGGTGGTCCATGGCATCAATAGAGACATCAATGTTACAATCATGTTATGCAGTAATTCATTAATAAATAGACATTGCTGATTTAGAAACAGAATAAAAGTTCATGCTGCATCTTTGCACCGTAACAAACATCCAGGAATCCTCCAACTCAATCCCTGTGAAAGTTAAAAAAAAAAAAAGAAAGCCAGACATCATTTTCCAATCAGTTTTATTTTGAGCATTCAGACTAGTGCACTGGGAGAGGCAGTGAAACATATTACTCTAGCACTCCTCCCAAACTAAATATAACCCCAAAACCACATGCTTTTTCACAAAACGCAACCTTACAGTTCCTCTGGTCAAGAGCAGAAGTCTGACCACTTCCTGAGTCTAAAACCAACCTCGGTTTTTGCAAACACACATTTGCCTTTTACTTTCTCCACTCCTATCTATCCCTTAAGCTCAGTACAAGAAGGAGAACATAAAGCACACAGCTTGACTCAGTTCCTTGATGAGCCATTGCTCATAGCTGCCACTCCTGCAGTTTTTTTTTAATCCAACACAACCCTCTATATCTCCTTCACCATGACTCCATGACTCCATTTTCCTGTTGATGCAGTGCACGGAAATCATGCAGCAACACTGCAGAGAGCTGACCGGATACGCGTCCAACACTCGGGGATAAAAATATCCCGCACGTGCATGTGTGTGTGGTGTCTGAGACATTCACAGTTCAAGAAAGATAATCATACAGTGGTGAATGAAGTTAGAGATGTACTGAGATGGGGATATGTCAGACAGTGAGAGATGGAGTCAACTCCAGAACTATTGGCACCCTTTATGAAAATGAGCAAATTGAATATGTAATGGAAACAATGCATGTAATGAGTGCTACATTAAGCTTAAACCTCAATGGGGAACCTGTGTGGTTTTAGCCCAACATAACACTTTACAAACATACGATTTCTTTAGTAGTTCTATTATTGTTGAAAAACGCTGGTTTCAAAACCCTACGATTAATACATGACGAAGCCAGGCAAGGTTCCAATATTGGTCACTTGCAGAAGACCTTGGATCACTCCTCCATACAACGAAAAGTCTTAACCACATGGCAGAGGCAACCAAGCTTTGGGCTAAAAACACTGATACTGGACCACCAACTGCCCCAAAGAATCAACAATCCTTCATCATATTTTTACATTGATTTGGGGGCTTTTCCTTGTATGCAGTACACATTTTTCACCAACCATGCTGATTGTGTATAAGGCCAAAAACGCTTGATTTGGGTCTCACCTGAGCACAACACATGATTCCAGTTGTAGTTACAATTTCTCTTGGTAAACTTCAGGTGCTACATTTTGTGGGCTGCTCTCAGAAAGCACTTCTTTTGTCTAATCCTTCCAAACAGCCTGGTATGAAGGTGCTGTATATTCTTTTTTTTTTATTATAGCCCAGATGGTATTTTTAACGGCTTCTCTATTTTTATATCCAACATTTCAACAATACTTTAAGTATTCTTTAGAGGTACCAATAATTTTGTCATACATTTTTGAGGGAAAAAGGTATTATTAAATGCAAAATTCTAATAAAAATTTATAAAGTTCAATTTTGCTAGAGAAAATGTATTGGGAGTATACACTGCTGTATTTATATTATGGGTGTGTTGATATAACGTCCACTTGTAAAATGCAGTAAATGACTTTTTACTACTTTTTAGAGAACAAACACATAGAGTGTACATAGATAGATAGATAGACAGATAGAGATACACACACTAATCAGCCATAACATTAAACATTGGTCCCCTTGGTGCCACCAACAGCTCTGACCCGTCGAGGCACGGACTCCATAAGACCTCTGAAGGTGTGCCGTGGTATTTGGCACCAAGACGTCAGCAGCAGATCCTTTAAGTCCTGTAAGTTGCGAGTTGGGACCTTCATGGATCGAACTTGTTTGTCCAGCACATCCCACAGATCCTCGATCAGATTGAGATCTGGGAAATTTGAAGGCCAAGTCAACACCCTGAACCCTTTGTCATGTTCCTCAAACCATTCCTGAACAATTTTTGCAGTGTGGCAGGGCGCATTATCCAGTTGCCATGAAGGGATGTAACATAGACATGAATGCCAGGACCCAAGGTTTCTCAGCAGAACTTTGCCCAGAGCATCACACTGCCTCTGCCGGTGTGTGCATCCTGGTGCCATCTCTTCCCCCGGTAAGCGATGCACATGTACCCGGCCGTCCAAATGATGTAAAAGAAGGTGTTATTCATAAGACCAGGTCAACTTCTTCCATTGCTCCATGGTCCAGTTCGATGCCCACATGCCCATTGTAGATGCTTTCGGCAGTGGACAGGGGTCACCATGGGCACTCTGACCTGTCTGCAGCTACACAGCCCCATATGCAGCAAGCTGCAATGCACTGTGTGTTCTCACACCTTTCTATCAGGGCCAGCATTAACTTTTTCATCAAATTTTTGCTACAGTAGCTCTTCTATGGGATCGGACAAGACAGACTACTCTTCACTCCCTACGCACATCACTGAGCCTTAGGCGCCCATGACCCTGTCACCGGTTCTCCGGTTGTCCTTCCTTGGACCACCTTTGGTAGGTACTAACCACTGCATACCAGGAATACCCCACAAGACCTGCAGTTTTGGAGATACTCTGACCCAGTTGTCTAGCCATCACAACTTGGCCCTTGTCAAAGTTGCTCAGATCCTTATACTTGCCCATTTTTCCTGCTTCCAACACATCTTCGTGAACTGACTGTTCACTTGCTGCCTAATATATCCCACCCCTTGACAGGTGCCATTGTAACGAGATAATCAATGTTATTCATTTCACCTGTCAGTGGTTTTAAAGTTATGGCTGATTGGTGTGTGTGTGTGTGTGTGTGTGTGTATATAATATATAATATATAGGAATAAAACACATTTTATATAAAGCAGTGTGTTACTTTTGATGTGTTTTAGGAGAACATGCACACCTTGTGCTTAAAAGATGGAACATGAACGTGGTTCTCGGAAAGGGTTGCTGCCTGTTGGCACCCCGACCAGGAGGGCGTCTTTAGGGGCATTCTGAAGGCAGTACTGCTGTAGCTCAGCTGCGGCCTGAGACACCTATGTAAAGTGCACACACACACACACACACAGACTTGTCTGTTTATCTTATTCAAACCATGTTAGAACTGCATTCCAGAAACCCAACAAGATGTAATTCAACACCAGTGTGCTTAATCCGTTGTTATGTAATATGAAAAAACAAGGTCCATTTCTCTCTAATTTCTCTACACAATGCCGTGTCTGTGTGTACAGTACTAAATTCTGTTTATGACAAATAATCTGCTGTATGTAAATAGGTACTATCTCACATTCAGATATTCCAGGTCAGAACAGAGACATTACTTTACGTAGGCAAATTAGCACACAGGCAGGAGTTAAAACAGGATTCAGGATGTGGGAACAATGCCAGTTCAGTTTATGTGGTGTTTATTATGGAGTTCCTGACACTGATGTCATTGAAACACGATTAAAATAAAAAGATTGACACCTGTTTCCTTCCCAATGGCTTCATTTATCTAACTAGATTGAGTGGCCAGAATATACAGGATGTCTTCACTATTTGGCTATTTTCACTATTTGGCATTATATAACAGCGATTCTGGTTTATATTAATGTGCAGGTTTGTATTAATGCGCTCGTTCTAATACGTTATGATATCCCAAGTTGAGAAAATCATAATATATTAGTAACAACTTATTCACATGGACTTATATGGCAAACTCTCTACATAATCCTATTTAACATGTGCTGATAAGTGAAGTGTCAGTGCACTATAACAGTCGGAGGTAAAGTTGTAACTTTAGGTTTTCCGCCATGGGAAAGTCTTCAGGTCAGAGGAGTTTACACTGTATGGTTTCTCAGTAACATGACAAGCTGCAATTTTTATTTTGTTAACTTTAATAGAGAAAAAAAAGAGAGAGGCTGGTGAGGAAAGACTCTTTATAGCTGCTCCAATGTAACAAATATGAACTAGTTTCATGGATGTTCCACAACATTAAATATAACTCTAAAAAGTTAAAGGCATGACATGTTCATTAATAAATTAAAAATTGTAATCGCCGGCAAATTGCTGTAGTATAAGAGGAATTAAACACATCGGGATGTTTTATCCCAGTGTTTTATTCATTTCATATACACAGCATATCAATGATAAACAACTCCAGAAAAGGTGAATGCAAATGTATGCATTGTGCTTGGTAGAATTCCTTTTCACATTCACACACTGATTAGTTTTGGGACCCTTCAAGAAATGCACAATGAACAAAATGAATTAGTGAGGTTTTTTTGTTTTTTTTTTGCTGCATTAAATGGTTTTACAATGATTACCCACAATTAGCGTAATCCCAGTGAAGCCTGCCTTTGGGCAAATGGCAGCAATGAACCTCTTCCTGTAATGTCTGTTTTACACACTGGCTATCTTGGACCAGTTCAAGCCTACAAGTTTGCAACCATAGATTTGGTTTAAAAAAAAAAAAAAAAGCAACAGCAGAGTGAAAAGACATTTAGAGAAATGTTTTAAAAGTAGATTTTAACATGATTATGTTTTCTAAATTTCCACGTGTTTGAAAAAAAAATACTGCTATTTAAAAAAAGCTCTCTATCATGCGAACAAATTTTGTTCATTTCCTTTTGTTATTTTATATATATATATATATATATATATATATATATATATATATATATATATATATATATATATATATATATATAGCTATGCAAGCCTATATAATGTCAGTTTTTTTGGAGTCATATTTCTGTTTTTCGTACATCCTAGACATTAATAATGCTGAGTTAATATTTTACTATTTTACTAATACTCTTGTTTTTCAGCATAAATCCTTCTCAATATGTTTTTGTATTTATGAAAAATATGACCACACATCTGTATGTATTTGTTTTGAGTAAACCTTGAAATTTAAAGTAGCTCAGAAATTCACATTTTAAATGTTTTATTATTTTTTTTAATCAAACATATCTCTATATCTCTATATCTCTTGTTTTTCAGTGTATATCCTTCTCTGTATGGAATAAACATGGCACTGTAAATTATATAGCACTACTATATAATTACAGTAGCTTTTAGTAAAACTTTCTCCTGTGTACTGAGTGATAACACACACTCTCTTGCATGTTAATAAGCACTGATTTGCATTCTCTATGCACTCTATTTCCTCTGTAAGCATAATAAACTTTCTCATTCTCACCTTTATTCTCTCTACACTGGCTTGCAGTTTCAGCTGCTCCACATTCCTCCTCAGGTCCGTCAGGCTCACGTTAGATGAAGACATGCTCCACTGTGAAACGTCTCTGGCTCAGACTCAACGTGTAACGTCTCCGAAACGTGTAAAAACAGACGGCTGAGTGTCGGATTTAACGCGGTGCTGCCAGTAGCAGGCGGTAAAAATCACGTGTAGAGTCTAATGAGAACGCACAGACGCCAGCGCTGTAGCCCCGCCCAATGACGTCACGCGCCTAAGCCAATCAGGTTCGGGGGCGTGGTCTAACCCATAGAAAGCATATACACATATATATATGACACATCAATTTAAATTTGATGTTGTATTATTGGATAACTTATGATTTTATATATATGTTAACATTCTGTCTACAGTTGACCCATATTATATCTAACAATATTGTAAATAAAGTTTAAGTACTACAGAATAAGAAGATTTAAAAAAAAAGGCTTGTGCTGTTAAAGGAAAATAATCAACGATGGGGTGGGATCATGAAGCAGAGTCATTGTTACCAGCGCAAAGTTTATTATTTTCCTATAACAACATGTCCTGAGAGTTTTTATTCCTCTTACACACCAGCAATTCGCTAACTAATACAATAAATTTTATTAATTAAAGAATGAAGCCTCCTACATTTTTATCAGTTTATAGTTACATTTAATGTTGTGGAATGTGGCTGAAACAAGTATGTTATAGCAACATTCATCCATCCACCAGGCTCTTTTTTCTTGCTCTTGAAATTAACCATACAAAAAAAACACAACTTGCTATGTCACAGAGAAGTCCTCTGTCCTGAAAACTGTCCCTGAAGAAGTTATTATGATTATTGTTATTATTATTATTATTATTATTATTATTATTGTTATTATTATTATTTTTGTTGTTGTTGTGCAATAAACTAGTTTAATATAGACTATTTAGTGAACTATACCAGATATATTGTGAATTATACCTCGTATTTCTTGCGATATCTTGTTATTATTGCACCTAAGGTGAGTTTGTAAGTTTAAGAGAACATAAACGTCCAAACCCAAAATAAACAGCATATCTGGTTCACCTCCTGCTATTGGGCTGCTTGGATTGAAACACACAAACAGCAGATTCAGACCCAACTGGGCCATCAATCATGTTCAGTCACTTTAATATCCTTTTAAAAATATAATATTTCATTTGTTTGGATGCATAAAGAGGCAAAACAGGTACCAACACATAGAAAGGCAGCCTCCCAATACGAGGAAAGGCCAAAGCCGACAGCAGCGATGTGGATGAGCACACTGCTCAGATTGCTCATAACACACAGAGCTGCTACACACTCCGACACTGACCTCAGATCAGCTCAGAAAGAGCTGTGGAGACCAGGCAGTGCAGTTACAGCAGCTTCCGTACAGATACAGCCCTCAATTTTATTCATATCTGTGACATTCAGTCAAAGGTCTTGATAAAAATGCACACAAAATTTTGTTGTAAACACGTGTGCATACACACACACGCACACACATGCACACACACACAGGATTGTATAATCAGATGCATGTGCGTATGGCATGTGCAGTTAATCGTCAATGAAAGTGATGCGACCAGGTCCTTCGCTCTTCATCCAGCGTCTGTAGCGCTTCCACCGTGGGTCCGTGGCCATCTTCATCTTCATCTCATCCTCCTGCTCTTCTCTGTAGACCTGCAAATGCAACCGAGAGGTTATTTAGTCATTACCAGACTACTGGAAAGAGCAGCTTTATTTGGGTACACAGGGTTCTGACCTTCTCTTTGTCATCTATTTTAAATATTAAGAGCCAAAGTACAATTTATAATGGATAAATGAAGGAGCTGTTCATTTAAAATTACGGAAATTTCAAACCTTAATTTTAGAAACCAATTTTTTTTTTTTTTTTTTTTTTTAGGAATTTCATTCTATAGTATGGACCCTGAATAAATTACACACACAAAAGGAACAAAGAAAAAAAGAGCAAGTTAACCTGTACACAAGTACACAAGCATCTAAATCTATATAAATCTCTTTGCCCAGACAGTAGAACCTTCAGAAACCTGTTACTGATAAATAACAAACAGTCATGGGAAAAAGAAAGTACACCCTCCATCAATTCAATGTTTTTATTTATCAGGGCCTAAATAACAATGGTGTAGTCCTCACTAACTTCTACAAACAAACAAATAAACTAAAAAAAACAAAAAAAACAAAAACAATGGGATTTCAATATGTAATCTTTAAAAGAAAAAAAAAAAAAAAGTAAACCAACATTCAAAAACCTGGTGGGGAAAATAGTACACCCTTCCTACTTCCACATTCATTATTCATTAAGAGAGTAATTAGCAGCCAGGTGTTACTAATGAAATGCACAAGATTAGTTAATCATAAAGAAGTATGACTAGCTCTACAAAAGCAAAACATTTGGCAGTTGGGTGTTCTGGAGCACTCAGATGTGTGTCTACATCATGCCAAGAACAAAAGACACCGGCCATGACCTCAGAGAAGCAATTGTTGGGAAGGGTCATCAATCTATGAAGGGTTATAAGGCCATCTCCAAACAATTTGAAATTCACCACTGTACAGTGATAAGGACTTTACAAATGGATAGCCTTCAAGACAGCTGGCAATCTTCCCAGGAGTCAGCGTCCCAGCAAATTCAGTCCAAGGTCAGGCCGATTAATGCTCAGAGATATAAAGAAAAACCCAAAAGCTATATCATGGGACCTACAGGCCTCTGTGAGCACATTAAATATTTATGTTCATTACAGCACAATCAGGAAAAAGCCTGAACAAGTATGGCTTTCATGGAAGGGTGGCTAGGAAAAAGCCTCTTCACTCCAAAAAGAATATGGCAGCATGATATAGGTTTGCAAAATTGCATCTGTTTATAGAAGTTGGTGAGGACCACACAATTGTTATTCAAGCATAGAACTGTAGGAGGGTGTACTTTCTTTTTCCTATGGCTGCAATTCAACTTCCAATGCATTTCTGTTTTCTGGAAAAAAAAAATTGTGAATGCTGTGGCTAAATTGTACATCTTGGCACCTCTGCTAGATACATTTGCACTGAGAGAGCCCAAGCATTTCCGCACAAACACACCTCATAGTTCTCTTTTATCCACAGTTGACGTTCCAGGAACGTTTGTCTCAGGTGGTCGTCCAGGCTGTCGAACTGCGCCTGTGACATTTTCATGTACTTGCGGATGATGTAGAGCTTCTCCTCTTCGCCGTACTCTTCTCCACGAATGTTGAAGCGATAAACCCACGAGCAATACCATGCCACGTAGAGGCACATGTGGTAGGGGAACAGGATGATCTTAAACAGCAGGATGTCAGAGATGTTGGGTTTCTGGTAGCCTCCCTTGATGTCGATCTTGTTCTTGATGATGTCTCGGATGATCTCCTCTTCTTCTTCACGGATCTCCTCTTTGGAACGCCGGTTCTTGCCTTTCTCTTTAGTGCGGTTTAGCAGGCCTTGCTGCTTGGCCAGCTCGGTCGCCTGGATGCGATACTTGGGGACGGTGGTAAGGTAGTTGATTGCTTCAGTGTAGCTGCTCCACCAGCTGTAATACTGCAGAGAAAATAAAGTGCAATTAAAGTGAATATACGCATGACTGAGTGCAAAATTTTGTACACCCTCAAGGCAAAATGAAGACAAAGGAATTTAATTTACATCATCAGAACATTAAATTCTCGACTCTGATTGGCTGATTAATTTTCTATAACAGCAACTCTGTCGGTAGTTCCGGCTGTAATTCAAACGATACGTTCATGTTAATGTGCTCGTTCTAATACGTTATCATTTCTGTAGTAACAGGTCATTCACAGGGACTTGTATGCCGGACGCTTCAAATAATCCAAGAATAAACAGATTATAAATGCGTTATTTACCAAGGAAAAACATATAATCATTGATATGGTGAAGTCTTCTGTAAGGAGACGTTTATAACGTCTTCAATGTCAGTCCTTTGTACCAGTCAGTAACTTCAACTGTCAGAAACCAGAGGAGTCTGATCTCTTCGTAACATGACAATTTATTTTTTGTATATTAACCTCAAGAGAAAGAAAAAAGAAAGGCTAGTGAGTGAACAACTGTTTATAGCTGCTATAACATAAGTGATTACAAGAACAAACTTTTTAAAAAATCATGACATTCATGTCGCTCATTATTAATAAATTAAAAATTGTAACATCACTGGCAAATTGCTGTGCTATAAAAGGAACCAAACTTCAGGGTGTTATTGGAAAATACGGTGTCTATCTGCCTGCATGTGTCTTTTTTCCTATGTGAATTATTTACATCGCTAAGGCTCTAGATTATTTTTAATACCAAATACCAAGACCAAAATAATTGTTCTTTTTCTCAGTCCTGTTTTTTTTCCATTCAGTTTTCTTTGCATGTAACTTCATGTCATTTTCCTAGTTTTCGTTCTCAGTGAGTTTCGTTCTTATATGGCAGGCGGACTGAAAGATGAGATTTACAGATGCTGCTTGAAAACAATGAAAGTGTTGATCACGTACCTGAAAAACTGAGATTGCGCACACAGTCACAAGGATGACTATCCTAACGTCCACTTTGGGTGCCAGCCGTCTCCTGTAGTAAGTGTAATAGTGGCTGTAGTATTGCTCCGGGTGATCCAGCATGTAGTCATAGTCCCTGCGTGATTCGTCATCCTGCAAGACATTAAAAAGTCACCCCCAGTGTTTGAAATGAGTGGAGTGAGCTGGTGATTCAGATCATTTTGAAAACCACATGATTTGCTCATCAATCTGGGAGCTAAGCCATATTCAGTCAGTCTATTGTGGATGTGTCGAGACTAAACCTTATTCTTTGTGTAAGTCTTCAAACACCAGTGTGTCTTTTAGACACTACATACTGTGGTGTGGTTTTTTTTTTTTCTTTTAGTCCTGTGGGTCACTGAGACAAATAACCGCATGGTAATTTGTCATCATTTACATTTAGTGGAAAACACAACAAAAATGTAGGTACACAGCAGATAGGCATATTGTGTAGAGTATTATGGGGCTATTTTTAGTGTTAGATTTGCCACTTTGCCAGTTTATACATCTTTTTTTAATCTTTTTTAGTCATTCACAATTTTCTGGCTTGGGTTGGAAGATATAAAAATATCCTGCTAAATTATGTCATAATATGCTTTTCTGAGATATTCTAACACCTATTGATTAATTTTCAATGTGTTTTTTAAAAATAATGACTAATAACTAAACTGACTGCAAGCAATTGAAGTGATCTTAATTCTCATTAAAACTGTAAAAAAATGTTTTCACTTTTTCAGTATTAAAGATTTCTTTTTATTAAAAAAAATAATTTATTATAAATTTGATTGATAACAAAAAGGAATTATTTTTAACAGCTTTTTTAACGCAACTGTGTTGCTGGCAGTTTGTGAGCAAACCTATATACTGTGATACGCAACATATTTCGGAGAAACACCTTTGAAAATTTGTGATATTTCTGTCATATCACTCGCCCTAAACGGAAGTGCCTTTTTTGACTGAGACATTTTCAGTGGCTGACATTTTGCTGCATCCTTATATATAAACCCAAGAGATGTTATCTGTAAACTTATAAACTACAAACTCTAATGTTAGAGCCAAGTCAAACATATACTGATGGACTTTCAGTTAATTTTGGAGTGTTCAAAACACCTAGGCGATTCCAGATTTTTGTAAAAAGACTGCTCTTTTGTCTTATTTTTAAAGTGATAATTTGTACACAATGTGAAATTTGGTAGCTCTGGCCTTCACTTGCATACTGCAACCTGATTGGATGTTATATTTTATGACACAAAAACGCTGTCCTGTCATGCGGTCAGTTCTAACTCAGGTTTAACTGAGAACATGGGGGAAAAAATTCTCCTGAAAGGATTCATGAACATTAGTTTAAATTAATAACGCCTCCTCTGGTCACAGACAGGAAGTGACTCAGGCAGCGGCTGCACTGATTTGGCTTATTGGTTGGAAACAAAGGTCCAGTCACTGCCTACTTTTTCTAGAAATCATGTTGTTTTTGGAATGTTGTTGGATGACAAAAAGGCAGAATTTTTCATTAATGTAATGTTGGTTTTGGATTCTTTATTCATAAATGTAAGTGTATGAAGGCAAAACCTTATTTCTCTGTATTTAAAAGAAATTTTGCTTGTTATTTTCCATTATAAAAATGTATGAAGGGTAAACAGGCCTGCAAATCTGCCAGCATGAAAGGTTTGTTGGAAGGTGAATGAAAAGACCCCTCTTTGAACCTTTTTTAAATGAATATATATATATATATATATATATATATATATATATATATATATATATAAGTATGTGTGTGTATGTATATATGTGTGTATATACATGTATATACACACATATATACATACACACACATACTATGGTATATATATATATATATATATATATATATATATATATATAACTTTTCTGCTGAATGCCATTATAAATGTATATTTTTTATTATGTTCAATAAAAAGTTTTGGGGGAAACCCCGCTGATTTGTCCTCACGCGCACACGCAGACACTCACGCAAGCTCATAACGCGCTGTGACTCACTTTTAAAGTCTCATAAGCCGTGGCGATGAGCAGGAACTTCTGCTGCGCGCTGTCGGCGCTCTCTCCGGCCAGTGCGGGGTCTCCAGCCTGGAAGCGGTCCGGGTGGTATTTCCGGGCCAGCTGGCGGTACGCGCGGCCGATCTCGGCTTTGGACGAGTCTCTGCTCACCCCGAGCACGTCGTAGCAGATCTGCGTGCCGCAGTAAAGTCCTTCAATCAGAGCTAAAGCCGAGGGGATGCAAAGCGCCGAAATGAAGAGAATAACAGTCCACAAGCCGAGCCGCAGCGCAGACCCTATGGGAGCCGCCATGTCAGCATTCCCAACGTGTCGCGCGCTAAAAAGACGTAGCGCGTCCCCTCGAAGGGGCTGATGGGAATTGTAGGCATGGCAACACGAGCTCACTGTTTGCACTAGGCTTTTCTGTAAACATTTTTGGATTTCTTATATATAATATTTGATATATTTAAATATTTTGTATGATGTCAATAATTTACGTCCATCTTTAGTTCAGTACAAATAGTGCAAATACAATGAAAAACTATAAGTCCCCAAGGCTACGCTACATTCAGACCAAAACAAAGTTTTGCTAACATTAGCATTTGGTTAGCAAAGCCATTTCATAACTCCTGAGAGGGTTAGCTTTTGTTTAATAAAGTCAGTTCTGTTCCCACAAAGTCCTGGGAACTTTATGACACGCTCTGTTTTGCTGACAGCTAACAAGGAACACTAGACAAAGTTTGGTCTGAAGTGTTATTGTTATAACTACAAACTAACGTTCAGGGAACGTTCCTGTAACATTCTCTTACAGGAAGTGAACAGTGCTCTCTGTAGGTTGCTGTTAGGTTTGAGTTTTTCATTGACATTCCCTGTACAGACAAAACATTTAGATAAACATTTACATAGAAATTACAATAGATAGGGAGTGTGGATCAATAAATATTATTATTATTATTATTATTATTATTATTATTATTATTATGCAATCATATGTATTATGACAGCCAGCTGTGTTTGTATGAGTATAGTAAAAAGTATCTATAGGGACGGTTTGAAGAATGTTCTCCAAGGCTCATGCACTGTTCCCGAGAGGTTCAGGTAATGTAAAGGTTACCAAAACATCAGAAGAATGTTCTCTGAACTACTGCAGGTTGTTTTATTGCAGGTTGTTTAAAAGTTAGGAGAACTTTCTCTGAACCATAACACAACAAATTGTGAATGTTATAGCTCCACAAAGAAAACTTTCTTAGAAAAGTAAAGAGGAAATAAACCAGATTCTGTTCTCAAAATGATTCAGGATCCAGAAATAAACTTTCCCAGTGCCTTCTGCAAACCAATAACTCTTAGTATTAACCTCTGATCACAAGTGTGCAGCTGAGACACAGACATTCACACCTGGCTCTTTTACGCGTCTCGAATGCATCTCCATTGACTGCTGATCAAATTTTCCACTTAGGCTCATGACCCAGTTAACTGAAGTGGTCTTTTAATGTTGTTAAGGACTCACTGGGACACATTAAGTGCCCACACTGCTGATGTTATATGGCTTTATATGTACTACTCAAAAGTGATTTTTGTGATCAGGTCACAGATATGCTTTTTATCACTTGGGGTCAAGCTACCTGAGATGAATGTTAATACACATGTGAGAGTTTTAGTTATGTATTATCCTATCACAGCAGAAACTGACTGATGAAAACTGATTTTCATGCTACTGTAATTGAAATACTGAAACTGAAGGCTTTCACACTTTTTTGACTGAAAAATGTTATTGAACAGAAAGTTAATGTTAACTCTCATCAAGAAATTCAGATTCTATGAATATGCAAATTGGACACACCTCCAGCCCTATACATTGGATCATGATAGGCTCTTAAATATTATGATGCAATAAAATTGTCCTTTCAGGAGTTCAATCCCAAATCCCAAGTATATTTTGACTGCACTTTTAGGCTTCATTTTTTGAATAACATTTCGCCTCCACATTTTCTAAATGTTCTGTGATCTTACATTAAAAAAAAAAAAAGCTTCAACACAACACAGTGTTTTCTTTTTAATCATACAAAAGATACCAGTAAAAGATACAACTTTTCTGACAAAAACATCTAGCATGTTGCTTTACTGACCTTCATTTCAGGAAATTTACAGTATACATCAGTGATTAAACAGAAAAAAGGTGGTATTGCTTTTTTTCACCCACATACTCATAACAACATTTGGAACATAAAGCCAGATAAAAGAACTTGGTGCAGTCTGTTGTACTGCTTAACAGTCCATTCAGAAGCTATGTACAATTACAAATATCACAGACACAAGCTTGCATTACCTTAACCCCTCGGCAGAGACATATACAGAGCTGATTAGGATGGAAACGACGTAGATTTGTCCTCAAGTGTAACACATATTGTATGTAAGGGACTGGCAGCAACTCCTAGCATGGCAAACAGTGCCCTCTAGACGCTCAATGATTAAAAGGGAAAAAAAAAAAAAGATTTTTGGTTGTCACAGTAGAAAACACTGCATGCATGATACAAACAATGTCCTGTAAAACAATGTACATATTTAAAAATAATACTTTGAAGGGAAGAGTGGAGCTTTTTTGAAGTACAGTTCAGCTTTATACATGAGCAAAAAACAACGAAAAAAAAAACATTATCTACAGAAACAAAAAAAAACAACACACTAGGGTTGTGTTCTCTGGAAAGAAATTAAAAGGGATTTTCAATAGAGAATCCATAATGAATCACTGAAACCTTGCCATGTGACCAAAAAAAAAACAGAAAACAAGTTGTAGCGATGACTTCTCTTGATGACTATCTTCGATAGCGCCCTCTTTCTTTCTCTCGGTCACGGTCTCTGATGCGGTCTCTGTCGCGGTCACGCTCACGGCCTCGCTCTCTCTCGCGCTCTCGGCGTGCGTCTCGTGGTCGCTCGCGCTCCCTCTGACGCTCGCGCTCTCTGGGCCGGCTCCTGCGGCCGCTCACCACTGCCTGGGTGCGCCTCAGGAAGTCGTCCACACGCATATCATAATCGTGCTGCAACACGTGAGTGAAGATTAAATGTCAGCATGGTACAACACCACATTGAAGGGGGGAAAAAAAAATCTAGTCAAAACCTAGCTATTTTATACTAAAGGAAATGCGCATATTCTACACAAATAGCAAAATGCATTATGGGTATTTTGTACCAGCCAGGCTACATTATCTGGACGGTAACAGTGCACTGTGAGATTTAATGCATGCACTAGATATTCTTCATTATGCATTCATGTGTCATTGCTAAAGGAAATAATCACCAAAAAGTGTGCACTGTGTAGTGAATAGTGTGTGGTTTTAGACATAATGACTGCTTTTTTTTATGGTCATGTGATGTATAATGTAACAAGCACAGGATTACAAAAGATATTATGAAGCAGCAGCCAAACCAGATTTTTGCTTCACCAATTTTCTTGGGTGGAGCAACAACAAAAAATTACAGGTGACCCCGGTGTGATGCGAGTACAGGGGAAACAAAGTAGTGAGCAGCTAACGTTAGAGAATTTTTCATTTTTGTTTAACTGTGAGCGACAGAAAATAACAAGACAAAAGTTTAGTGTAAGTAATACTCCAATTTTTGTTCAGAAAGAAGAGACACAGCTCACCATCTAGGTTTCTATTAGTTTTGCTTTCAAGGTTCATGAATTTACAGGGTTCCAATTCACATAAACAACCACAGTCTGAAGTAAAATGATCAGCTATTGAAAGCAAATTCGTGGAAACACAGTAAATACATTTATATTGAAATATCGGTGATGTACATAGTGTGTTTGTTGGTTGTAGTTGGACCCCAAATGCCAGAAAACAGTGCAGCTATATGACGCAGTTGTGCTGGGTTACGGCAGAGACTCAACTTGGCAGGTTAGTGGTTTATGAGATGACTAGCAGATGGTGGTGACAGCAGTATTAGTGTGAAAGCTGAAGCTTTAGAAGCTGATCTGTTTGAGCAGAATGACCAAATGAGGAGGTGAGAGAGCTAGACAGACAAAAGGACTAAAGCCCTGCGTCATCACACTGTTAAAGGAGAGATGAAGCGAGAGCTAAATCCCACTGCACCACTATCAGCATGACACTTGCTCAAGTGATGCCTTACCAGACTGGAGGAGAACGAACGGACGACCCTCTTCTCCCTGAAGCGAGCGTCGTGGGGCATGGGGTGATGACCTGAGTACGGTGGGTGGGCCTGGGGCGGCGGAGGATGGTGCTGGTAATAGGGGTGGTGAGGAGGCTGATCCATACCAGGATATGGTGCCTTCAGGTAAACAGAAATAATGTAATTATTAAATAAACATACAAATAAATGATCGACTGTGATAGAGAGCTACTTAAACTAGAAATAAACCTTAAATGATGCTCTTTTAAAAGTACTGACCATCCCTTGCCATGGAGGTGGAGGCCCAATGCTGTGATGGAACTCTCGCATGTAATCGTTGTAAGACTGCAGAGGAAAAAGAGTCACCAGTAAACAAAGACTAAATATATCTACCATAAAATATAAAATATATTTTACTACTGACAATGATGCCGTGGCACTTTATCATACACCACAAGTTAAAATGTTCATTTAAAAAAAGCAGTGGATGATTCAAAACTCACGCCATTGAGGAACACATCTCTTCTTACTCCAGAAAAGCGCCTGCAGGAAAAAGGTAAACGTCTAAGGTTAAAAATGCTTGTTAAAAGTCACAGGTAAAGACAATGGGCATGGATGAGAGCGAGGGAGGTACCTGTCCACAGGCTGGTTGCGTGGGTCTTGCATAAAACCTGAACAGCCAGCAAACAGAAGTTTCGCCAATGGTAAGAGAATTAGTATGAAAGAAAGTTTAAAAAAAATAAAAATAAAAAATTAATCCACACAGAATGTGCAAAACACAAAAAGAGACAGAATAGACACAAAGCATTGTGTACATATTCATATGAATCATATTAAGACATTAATATGAATAATGCAATAACCTCATTACTTTAGATCTTATTATAGTACATTAAATGACAGCATACAAGTTTTGCAGGCAAGCATTCTCTGATGCGGTCACATGTCACACAGAAGTAATAAGTGTTGTCATTGATCCTGTGCTCTGACGAACAGTGAGAGATATTGACCTGGTCTCTGGGGGAACTCGGGAGGATAGTCAATCCTGGGTCGCTTCCTGTTGTGCATGTCATATTCCTCTGGACGACGCCTACATGAATCAGGCAGGTTAGTATGAAGACACTGTTGTAAATGCTATATTATTTCCCTCATTAAAAAAGTCTGTTTATAATGAATGAGCTCTTTCAAACGATTATCACGCTTCAATATTAAAAACGCTTGAACGCATCAATACACATTCTTTAAAGGGAAACTTCACAACTTTTCAACATTAAGCTCAACTATGTCATATCGATTTCATATCAATTTAAAAGCTGGTATGTGCTTAATTATGTCATAGCATCAGTAATCTGACATTTGACATAATGAACTAGGTGCTGAAAAGAGTGGAATTGCCCTGGACTGATGAGCTCATTACTTCTGCAGAGAATATTTAAACATTGTGATGCCATTTCCACACACTTATACTCACTGGGTCAATTTTGAGCAACCTGCCTCCACAGCAACACTTGCCCCAAAGCTACATTATACAGATTACTAATTAAGCTGCATGCATGCAAATGAAACTTCTGAACCTGGTTTTCTAGACAGTGGACATTACTTGCATCCTAGACTGTTTTCCCACAATATGCCATTTTGTTTTGTCATGAATAGAAAACTCATAGAAGAAACCATAAAACCAATACATAATATACGTAATATACATAATATACATGCCTTAAATAAACATGTCTAATACCCAACATAGAAATGCCCACAATCAGTGAACTGAATAATCAGGGTAAAAACTCTCCAACTTGGTCTTGCAGAGTTCATGATATAAATGATAATTAGCTTCACAGTCTATCCTCACGTGATTACTGAATACACCTTGGTCTCTCAAAGCTACTAACCACACGGCCAGGCAAATTACAACACGCCTTTTTCTGTTTTGTCCACCAGAAGGAGTGCCACTGGCTTATAATAATATTAAAGTTTTGCCCTAAAACATCATCAGACTTTTCTAATAAACAACTCCAGACAAAAGATTAAATTTTGGAATTTCCTTGGCTTTACCACAGCGTTATTGCATTAAAATTTCAACTTGTTTCAAGTTTCGCACAATAAAACCAATTTTATTCCAGAAACTCTAGTTACAGAGTATGATGATGTTTTAGGCATAAATGCCTTTAAAATCAGTTTGTGGTTACAGTAGGTCATGTCAGAAATGTACTACTAAGTTAAAGTAATAATGAATTTGTGAACATGTGCTGTCCAGCGCACTATCCCATTCTACCTAATAATTACTCTAGTTAATTACTGTCTGGCTCCTAAAGCCACCCAAAACGTCAGACCCAGAATAACCAAAACAGTAAAGCGAAAGAAAAAGAATTCTGTTTGAAAGTGTGACATACCGCTTTCTTGTAGTTTTGTGACTGTTAACGCTGGCAAATATTTATGATAGCAAAAGTTCATACAACAGTCCAGCTTACTCTTTAGCCGTATACGGCCTGGTAAACACATTTTACTTGATCGGCCTGGTAAGGCGGAAGAAGGGGTGCAATAAGGTGTGATGCAGTCCATTTGAAATCAAACAAAAAAAGACAAAAGAGGAGCTCCAGCCATTGGAAATAACCCCCATGGTGAACCCCCTCCCAAGTGCTTCTCTTGTGGTACGCAGTCCATGGAAGCCTCAGTGGAACCTGAGAGAAAAGGAGGGGGAGATGTGGTGGAGGCAGGGTGTGCTGCCGCCCTACACCAGATCAGTCCATCAGGGTTGATTTGAACATGACAGCCTACCTACCACCAGCTGGGAGACAGGAAGGAGTATTCTTAAAGGGATCAGGAAAAGGGGAGGGATTTTTTTTTTTTTTTTGCCACGACAAACATCCACAGTCCTTGAGTAAGGGTTGGGGGTTAGTGGATCAGAGCCTGAAAACCATCAAACTTCCTTTTTTGTTTGCTCAGTCCTTTTTTGGGGCCATTTGTTTTTCTGCTTGAGGTGAGTAAATATGAGCTCATTTCAGGCACACTTTGAGAGCAGCAAGAGTTCATATACAGCAGTGCTATAAGGGACAGTCCCTGGCATCATTTCAGTCCACAGGCATTGCATGATGTAGCAACAGAACTGGCCTATCTCTCCCCGGGAACTTGCTAGTAGAACACGCTCAGCTCGCCTCATTCCCTGGCCCTCTCTTTTTCTCGCTTGCTCGCTTTCTTTCCTTCTCTCACTCCTTTCTGCTACGCTCTGCACACACATCTATCGATATTCAAAAGAACGCCCATCCAAGCTGTTTTTGGACAGAACTGGAAACCCAGTGAAACAGTCCCAAAATATTCTCTTCTTGAAAGATTTTTTTTTTGTTTAAACAATCAACGCTTTCTGCCTCTCAAATGGATGCGCCATCTTCTGCTTATATATTATGGCTCCTTTAAATAGTCCCATATATGACTGGGTCTATCCCTCATGGAAATTCCTGAAAGAAAAGGCTTTTGGAAAAATTTAAACACAGACTCATCTACAAAGAGAATGCACCTTATTGCTACCGCTACAGAAAATGTTAACTGAACTACTGTCAGGCTGAAGTGAATAAGGAGTTACATTGGGATTTTTAACATTAGCGTACATTCATTCAGTAAAAAATGATTATGTTACGCTTTTAACTGTTACGCTTCTTTCAAAAGGACATATCAGCATGTACATTAACAGCAACAACAGAACACAGCCAGCCGCTGGACGTGTAGGCTCCGGTGAGCTCTGGCCGGCTCGTTTGGGGCTCTTCTCTGAGGACTCGAGGATGACGAGTAGGAAGAAGGAAACAACAACACGCTCCCTTCGGCCCGTCATGTGACACATGTGCGCACTAGCAGTCCAAAGAACATTTCTAACCTTCCCAGGTCTCGGGGGGCGGGCTCTCTGTGCGGGGGACGGCCCCGGGAACGAGGCTCCGAGTGCGTCCTCCTCTTGTGGCGCATTTTGTGAATAACCTGATACAAGTCAATGCTCTCGTCCGGAGGGAAGAGCATGCACAGCTGCAGGCCGCAGTTCGTCTCGATCTCCTGCAGACAATGGGGGAACAAAGAATTTTAAAGAAGTAGAATGAAGACATGTAAAAATCATTCTTGTAAAATAAATATGCCACCTTTTCCATATTGCTTGCACTGTTAGACCAGGTTTATGCTTGATTTTTGCTATGCATACGCACATACTCTGCATTCATGTACGAAAAAGATGTACAAAAGGTACGCAGACGAGTCCATGAACAAAGCAACGTAATAGCTTCCACTTCCACACACAGCCATTTATCAGTTAAACGCCTGGTCTTAATTTCTTTTTTTTTTTTTTTTTTGCAGAATGATCAACATAACAACTGACATTTCCCATCATTTCCACATAAAATGGCAGAAATATAATGAGTCACATAATTAACACTATAAAAAGGCAGCATATTGATTTTAAAAGAACCACTAATGGATCAGGGAAAGACCAGATAGAGGACTAACCTGTCCATCACGTCCGATCTTCACAGGCTTGTGTTCGTTCCACGAGTTGGTAAGGTGTGCTGACTTTGTAAAAGGTAACTCCCGCCTGAAAAGTGCATGAACAAGAACATTAAACGCCCATGGTCTAAAAGGAAAAGAGAACCACACATTTTCAACCATCACATAATTTATATTCTTCATGACAGTGTGGATAAGTCAAAGCTACCTGCATATCCAGTCGATTTTGAAGACTCCTCCGAGCATCTTGGCGTTCATGCCTGCAGGCAGGACCCAGTGGATGGGAGAACCTCCATGATGAGACTCGGACGAGAGTCGAGCAAACCCTGAAAAGAACCCAAAACTGAACGCTTAAAGAAAGAAGGGCAAGTCTTATGACATATTAATACAAAATCCAATTCTGTACAAGGCTTACTGTTGCAAGCTTTATTAGTTTTATAATAATATTAGCAATTTCATGATTGTGTATTATTTACAATACAGAGTATTCCTAAAATAAAATGCTAATTTATCATTGGATATCTCACCTTGAAATTTGCCACTCTCCCTGACAGAAAAGATAAGGATGACGCTTCTAGCCGAGCGGAATGCTGCGTTCAACTTCCTCTCGTTCACAGGCAGGGTCGACCACACCCCCTGGAGGCGGAGCAAATGAGATATTTTGCAACAAACTCCCTGTTATAATCTCTCATTTTTACAGATAAGGCTATAGTACCACAAAATGTCAAAAAATACACACCTTTGCTTTAGCAAGAGAAACATTCTCATGGTTGTTGCTCTTAATCAGGAAGTACCTAGCCTCCCTCAGGACGTATTTCAGCTTGCTGGTTTGATCTATTAAATGACAGCGAAGGAGCAACAAAAAGATCTTGAGAATACAGAAAGCCTTTTCAACCACGTCTGCAACTTTCTTTGAGCTTTTGTGAATATTTTTTTTTTTTTTTTTACCTTTTCTCACAGCACGGACAGACGACGGCAGCTTTTCGTGCTTCTTTTCAGACCCTGCAGGCAGCAAACACAAAGTGTTAATGTCCTGGTACAATAGCAATAAAATGGCTATAGAAATCATACTTTTGTTAAAATGGTAGGCATTTTATATGCATGTGTGGTTTCAATTCATATATAATTACTGGTGTAGCCTTATTATTACTATTTTTTTAATATTCTTAGATCAAGTTGAATGAATTGATCTTTTTTGCACTGTCCTGTGCTCACAATGAGTGCCCTAAATATTCAGAATCTCGATGTCCACAATTGTACAATTTAAAAAAAAATGCAGTCTAGATGCTCACGTAAGGAAAATATAGGCTGACTACCAAGCCAGATTTTCTGACAAGGCATCTGTAATGAACTTGGTGTGTAGAGCCTTTCAGGCGATTTGGTAAACTAAAACTGAATGCATTTTTTGCATATAATCTTGCCCACCATTGAATTATAGAGCAAGAAGTGACAGTAATTCTCATAACTGCATTCAGAAGCCTCTGAAAGGACTCAAGTGACTGAAAAAAACAAAGCATCAAACTGTTCAGTTGTTGGAAATTTACACTACACCAGGTGGCCAGCAGATGTGCATTGACGTGATTGAATTAATTCCACTCTCTGTAATCTGACCTGCTCTGCCACTGAATGACAAGTGACCTACACTTTAACTAAAAATCTTATATTGAACAAAACCTCAAAACGTATCTAAAATTAGCAACTCTCATTCTCATCAGTGACAATCTGTTTTTTTTTGTTTTTTTTTTGCCAGATCCATCATTATCCATTGTTATCCATCATTCCTTGATGAGAATAAATGCTCTGAACCTGTACTGCTACCAGGGCAGAGGCAGGTCAGCTTACACAGTTAATCGGTCAAAATCATACAAAGACTACCACCTCTTCCATAATTAATAATTAGTTCTACTAATAAGTGCATGAGCTTATATATGCAAAACTGAATTATTGGGGATTATTTAATACCTGTGCATGATTCTGAAGCTGAACTTCCACTTCTATCAAAAACGATTGGTGATATCCCTCTAGCGTGCTTCTTCTCTTTTCTTTCCTTATCTGAATAGTAAATGGGAGAACAAGCCCCTTCTGTTAGAGTGTATATATGTATATGTATATAAATGTCTTATCTAGATGACTTGGGCTTGGATTTCTAGCTCTGCACTTTGTATATCTGTCCTTAAAGTGAACACATCCAGGTAGCAACCTGTAGTGAAAACTTCTGACAACACATGATTAAAGATTTACAGTTAAAACATTACAGCAAGACTCTGCTGTCGAGTAAAGGCTTGGTCCTTGTAAGCAAACACCAAAGGCATGAAGGAAGTCAAGTGGATGCTTAAGATGGTAGAAATGATTATCTAACAGAAAATGATTGCATAGTATTGGTACAGTCCATTCTGAAGCAATTACTCCCATACAAGAGACGGCCATTTATATATCTACAGTGCTGTTTCTGGTGCTGTGATTGGCTGAAGCGCGAAGTGTGCCTCCACTTGCATACCTGGAAATGCTGTGACCCCTCCTCTGTGGTTTTTATCAAGGGTTTCACAGTAATATCGTCAATAAAATACTTTATTCTGACTGTAAACCTGGCATCTGCCTGCTCTATTTATGGGCACAGAGCATTAGGTAAAACTTGTTTATTTTTAAAAAAAAAAAAAAAAAAAAAAAAAAAAAAAAAAAGGCCCTGTGCATTTCATACGCAGTTTATTACAAGATATCCACACTCATCTATTTCAGTGGAGAAAATCTAAAAAATCCCAAACTGTTCCCTATCTTGTCAATTTCAATACCTAACCACACAGCATCTGTGAATTCAGTGAAGTAAGTACTGGTTAAACTCTGTCAAAATCTCATTTTCTGGACGAATTCACATTTTCTGGACACAACACCCCACACATGTTCACAAATACATGATTCACAAATACATGGCCTAAATGGACATTACTGAAGGAACCAAATGAATGGTTTAAGAAAAAATTAAGCCTTGGCGGATATTTTGCAAATTTTAAAACGTCTGTTGGGCCCACACATCAGACTCTCCGCTCAAACTGGTCAGAGTTAGTGCTTGTCTTCCATGTGAAGAATGCAGACAGTTAACATGGTTAAGTTTGAGCTAGTAGGGGAAATAAATGTATCATGTGTCAACAGAATTGTCATCACTCCTGAGCTGAGTGTATGCTCTGGCAATATGACAGACAGACAGACAGGTACATGTCATCACATAATAATCTCTGGCCTGAGAGGGGAATTAAATGGTAATTAAATGTCTTTATGATTATTCCAGCAATTACTAATTACAGCCTATTCCAGCAATTACTAATTACAGCCTATTCCAGCAATTACTAATTACAGCCCATCATAATTCAATAGTTGTGATTATGAATAATAGGTAATCTAGTCTGTAATTAAGAGATCATCAGGAAAAATCAAGATAATAGTGTAAGTGATCACGATGCTCAGATACAATACGTTGTAATTGCGTTTCCATGACAGTATCACTCGTGGCATTTTATCAACCATTTTATTTATCAACCAACTACTTCTGTTATAAATGTAGATCAGGTTTAAGTTTAATAAACCTGTTAATATTTACTTTCCATTTAGTGATAGTCCATGCATTAGGAGATATGTACACTTAGTAACCTGTTGCTGCAAGTGTCACAGACTTCAGAATGGCTCTGTTTTGGTAAAGTGGCCTTCCAAAGGACCCTTCGAAGTTTCAGATTGCTTCAGAATAGACTGCAGCCTATAACATCTAAAAGTGCCAGACTGTGTTCTGAATTTTGCTTCAACTGAAATCATTTTACTCAATCTACAAGAGCAGCAACGGCCAAAGCTGCTGCATTATGGGATGCTTGGAAGAAAATGCTATCTGGGATCAAGCTGCAAACTGACCACTAGGACTGTAATTAACACGATGCTGAGGAAGACAGATGCTCACCCGAGGCCTCGGAACCTGAGGCGGAGTGCACCGACTCGCCCTCCGAGAATGAGACAGATTCTGACTGCGAATCACTGGCTTCACTGCGCGTGTCATAGTCATTCTGCTCGTTCCCTTCATGCTGGTCGCCGTCCTCCAGCTCATAGTCTTCATCTTCGTCTTCTCCTTCTTCTCCCTCGACGTCCTCGTCCTCCTCATCATCATCTGGGCCTTTCTCTCCTTCCTCGTCCTCATCCTCCATCACCTCCTCTTCCTCACCATCAGAACGGTTGCCTTCAGAGGAGCCTGCGGAACTGCCCGTCTCCTGCTCGGAAGCGTATTCCTCCGACCGTGCGTCTTCTTCGTCTTCTTTCGAGGAGCGGCTGACCCGGCCCACGCTCTCCGCACTCGTCCTCCTCAGCTTCTAAAAGCACAGATGTGTATTATTGTGTGAAAAATGTTTACTGCATTTAAGCTGCACATTAAGATAACAATTCAATACACCATACATAAGAGGCACTATATTGAATGAAGAGAAGAAAAAGTTTCTTTGTTGTACTGACACAGTAGTAATAAGCAGTTCCTCCATGTTGAGACCTCCAGAAAGCCATGACCCCAGCCTAACACTTGTTTTATATTCGTAGGTAGAAAAGTGTGTGTGTGTGTGTGTGTAGGAAAAATTCTGAGCTACTGAGAAAAGGACTGGATTTTCAACCTAAAATGAGCAGTGAAGTGGTGCTCTAAAATGTAAAATATAGCCTAATTCAAAACGCATAAGCCATGGACAAAAAACACAACCCTTCATGTGTGTCAACAGTACAGCCTGGACAGTTTAAAAGCAGCTCAATCAAGACACATTTGACCCTATATCTTGTGCTGTCCACTTTTGATCTGATCACCGGAGATGGATATTAATACCAAGTTTGAACAAGGCCCAAGTGTACTTTAACTGTAAACTCTGCCTTATTATTTTTCAATATCTGGCTAAAGTGCTCCACACACCTCATTCAACTCTGGCATCAGTGGTTTGATCCTCCTCTGGTGGTCTCTGCTGTGCCCTTTGGACAGATCAGCCCTGGAAGTTCTCCCTCTGCCAGAATGGTTCTTCCTGTCTTCATAGAAGTCATCAGGGTGGTGTCTGCCTGTCAGGCTGGTCACCTTTTTCCCAATGGCTCCACTGGACGATACTGACCTTTTAACCAGCTGCCTGGTGGAGTGGCCAGAAGACCTTAGTCGCTTTGCATCATGGCTATCTCCACGTTCGTTCTTTCGCTTGGAACCTTAAATATAATAAAAAAAAAATCAATTCTCATTGAAAATCAATTATCTAGCTATTTCAGGTTGTTGTCACGGTGTCACAGTGTATGATCAGACTTCACAATTTCTGTCTGTAACAGAATAGCAGATTGCTTTTGTGTCCAGCTGCATCTCCCCAAAAATTTTACAAACACCCCTCCTTCTGGACTCGCCCTAAATAACACTACAGCAACCTCTGTTTCTCAGTGCAGGAGACACAACTGGACTGAAAAGCTTTTGGCTGTTGTAACCACATTACATTGTTCCCTCTGCTGCTACTCCTAGCAAGTTCATAACACAGAAGAACATGGCATTGCTGGCCAGAATTATACAAACCTGTCTATTATTGTCTCATCAGCACTACACACTGCTGCTCTAATTACCTTTCCTCCCAGCCACTCTCTCCTTCAGCTTATAATGACAATTTTATAGAAAGTCATTTTCAAAAATATCTTTGAAATAAACAAAGAACAATTTGAGTTTGTTTCCTTTTGGTTTTTGTCATACACTATATGGCCAAAAGTATGTGGACCTGACCATCACACTCATATGTGGTTTTCCCCCCAAACTGTTGCTTAAAGCACACAACTGCACAGAATTTCTTTGTATGCTGCAGCATTACAATTTCCCTTCACTGGAACTAAAAGGCCGAAACCTGTTCCAGCATGACAATGCCCCTGTACACAAAGCGATCCATGAAGACATGATGTGTCAAGGTTGGAGTGGAAGAACTCGAGTGTCCTGCACAGAGCCCTGACCTTAACCCCACTGAACACCTTTGGGATGAACTGGAACACCGACTGCACACCAGACCTCCTCACCAACATCAGCGTCTGACCTCACTAATGCTCTTGTAGCTGAATGAACACAAATCACAGCCACGCTCCAAAATCTAGTGGAAAGCTTTCACAGAAGAGTGGAACCTATTATAACAGCAAAAGTGGGAATAAATCTGGAATGTTCATCAAACACATATGGGTGTGATTGATCGGGATTGATACTTTTGACCACATAGCATATATACAATAAAATATGCAAAGATTTCATAATACAATTTGCTTTACACACACGGTGTGTCTGTGTTTTTAAATGGCTGATTAGTGGAAGTGGTTCAGTGGTTAAGGCTTTGGGCAACTGATCAGAAGGAAGGTTGTGAGTTCAAATCCCAGCAATGCCAAGCTGCCATGCTCAGATCCTTGAGTAAGACTCTTAACCCTCAGCTGTATCCTGTCTCAATTACAAGCCGTCCTGGATTTAAAAAAAATAATAATAATGTCCTTTTCACAAAGTGCAATAAAAATATATAGCTGCCACAATAACACACACACACACCTTTCTTTTCGTTCAGGTCATGTTCACTTTCAGGGTTGTACAGCTCGTCGTCTTGGTCTGGAGCATCAGTCAAGATATCCTCCAGAACATTGAGCTCTCCATCTAAAAAGTATTTGGAGTTTAGGAAATGAGTTCCTTTATCTTACCATTTTTATTCTAACTTTTGTATTACTGTTGCAGGAAAGCGAGCTGAATGCTAGTTAGCGGTATTACAATGCTAACACACGTAAACACTACAGACAGCTATTCAATTAGCTAAGCTTGCCTGCTAAAATAAATCAATTTCTACTAATAATAATACAAAACAAGGGCTGTTTAGTTATTATGCTTAATTATCATAATAATGACGTAATGGTTAACGCGGCTAGGCAAAAATCTAACGTGAGTAAGACAATGGTGTAAGCTAAGCGCTAACACCTATGCTAACATGCTAATATTAGCTAGCTACATTATTTTACCTTTGTCGTCTCGCCTGTCGACGGCCATCTTTATCAACCTTTCTCTCTTTTTTTAAAAGGAGACTTTGAGTCGCCTCGTTCTGTCTCCTTTTCAGTGCCCAGTATATTTTATTTACACAATCCGTTAGCTACATAAAAAAAAATTGACATTCAGTTCAATGTTTTTGTTCGTGCCTGAGCCCTCGTCTAAAATGGCTGAACACTTCCTCTAGCTCTGCACCGCAGCTGCGCAGGGGGTTGCCAGATTGAACCAAAGGGTTGCCTGGTTATCTGAGTAGACTTTTTTTTCTGGTCTCATTCTTAGCAGTATTGTCTACCTTTCTGATATCTTGAGTATTAATACTTCTCTAATTACTTTATTTCTATTAAACCATAGCCCTTGCAATGTATACGAAGCGCTAAGGGTTGCCAAGTTGGATACAGGGTTGCCAGATTGGGGTAAGCATGCACATCAAGAAATAAACAAAAAAATTGGGGATGTTAATTTGCCCATTCAGTGAGGAGGTCTGGGGTGCAGTCGGTGTTCCAGTTCATCCCAAAGGTGTTCAGTGGGGTTGAGATCATGGCTCTGAGCAGGACACTTGAGATCTACTCCAGCCTTGGTAAACCATGTCTTCATGGAGCTCGCTTTGTGCACAGTGTTGTCATGATGGAACAGGTTTGGGCCTCTTAGTTCCAGTGAAGCGAAACTGTAATGAACAGCATACAGAGACATTCTATAAAAGTGTGTGCTTCTGACCTGGCAGCAGTTTGGGGAAGAACCACATGTGGGTGTGATAATCAGGGGTTCACAAACTTTTTGGCCATATAGTGTACCCTAGATGGGACACCACATTCAGAACTAGGGCATTTATCATAGACAGTCCACCTACCAGCATGTCTTTGGGAGGAAACCAGAGAACCCAGAGGAAACCCATGGAGAGAACAAGTGAAATCCACAGTTTAGGATTGAACTGGGGCGCCTGAAGCTTGCTGAGTGTGGTTTAGGATGCAATCTGACTAAAAATGAACAAACCTTCACAGGGTATCTGAATGCTGTAAAGTTATGGGTTCAGTCATGCATCAACCTGCTGTTTTACCAAAAAAAAAAAAGTTTATTATTTCAGAATGAGATTACATAGCTTATAACGTTGTTTGAAGCAAATTCCTAAAGATTTTTTGGCAGGTATTTACTGATAAGTTTTTTAAGCGGGGAAAAAAAACATTTCTGGTTAGCTACATTAGCTTCATAGCTGAGTACAAAACTAAAGAAACAAACATCTTTGGGATAAGTGGAAAATTTTAATCAAAATATTGAACTACTTGGATTACAGATTATATGGTAACATATGTATCAAGGACTAACAAGATAGCAGACATTTCACTGGATCATCAGTAACCACAAAAAAGTAACTGAGCAGCCATTTAACTGGATCATCAGTTAACAATTTAGTAAAAGCAAATCAACTATTAATCTTGTTTAAAAGAAAACAATATGGTACAAGAAAGAAATGAAACTCTATGAGACTGTAAAAAGAAGCCTGTTCATACTGTGACCAAAAAATAAAAATAAAAAGTATGGTTTACATTTATCACAGAGCATTTTAGTTCTAAGACATATGTATAATGAAAACAGTACAAACATTTACAAAATAGCCAACCACACCTTTTCACAAAGATGAACACAACCAATACAATTACAGAGAGCAAAAAGGCAGCCACATCCAAGCAATGGTACTGATACCATGTAAGATTATGGGCTTCGACCCTCAGGTGCTTGGCCCCCTTATTGCACATCACATACTCAATCCAGTATACAGCCTGTTCTAGCAGCTTCATCAGTTGATCATGGTGGATTCGGGATAGCCTCATCATGCTCTCCTTGTAGCTGAGAAAAGAAATAAATGGAAATAAAACGGCTTCTGTTGTATAAAGACATGTATAGAGTGAGAAAAGCATTAGTCTCTACTGTTGTAAGTTAGTTCTTACATTTGCAACAAGATGCTGTGAGGAAAGCTAACTTTTACTCTATATATTTAAATGAACAAATTTATTTAAGTTCTTTTTATTTATTTATTTATTTTAAGCAGACAAGGACCTAAACCCTGGAACTACTGCAAAAGGTACATGGTACATGGTGCATATCCTATGCATTAACTGTGTGAAGTAATTCTTGTCAATGTTATATTATTTAAGGGTCATACCTTTCTGAATTATTTTTGCTAACACCATTTAGGAGAAATATAATAGGATGTGATTTTAAGTTAAAATAACTTGAGACAAACAACAAACATGATTTCTCCTTGACAGATGGTTTCGCTGCTGGATCTAATACTACTCTTATAAAAACTTATATAAAAGTGAATGGTATGGACAAAAAAAAAAAAAAAATGTATACTAGTTTTCATAAATATGTGCCAAGATCATCATAAATTTGCTTCAAATGACATTGTTACATCATTAGGGTACTTAATCTTTTGTGAGAAAGAGACTTGACCCTGAAACATCATTAAACCAAATGTACTTGGTCTTTTGTTGGAAACTCACATTTAGAGCACAAACACAAGCTTAGTGTTTTGTGGGTTTGCCTGTGAAATACAGGAGCAAAGACGGCAAATTTTGTATTAATGACTACATTATTTAGAGTTAGTGTTTACTTCAGATTTATAGGATTCTTGAATATACTGGTTTCAGTGATAATTTTACTAGTTGTATTTTCATGGCCTATTTTATTTATGTATTTTATGTAATTTAGGTGGGAAAAAAATTGGTCAAATGCTTATCAAGCGCTCATCAACGCAGATAACAATTAACCAGTGTATACCAAGTAATTATTACTTTATTATTACAAGACATTATTACCTGTAAAACTTTTTCATTTTTTGCCCTAAAGGCTAAAGAGGATTTATTTTATATTTTGTATTTTGTTGCACTCTTTCTTTATGCAATGGTTAGCTGTTGAGGATAAGAACAAAGCTGAGAGGTTTTTATTTTCTTCACAGTGGTATTCATTTCTAAACCTGCAGCCTAAATTAAATCACATGCATATAAACACAAATGAGAGATCAGCAGTTACCCATGACTTCTGTAAAGAGGTAATCCCATTTCACCATGGCCATGACTTTAAACACTATATCTTGAAACACAAGAAACAAAATATTTTTCATTCTCTGTGGGAAATCCATGTGATCTGTCTATAGTATGGTGACTTGTGATAGATGGGTGTGCCATCCAGTCTGTATTCCTGCCTCACACAAAGAAAAAAAAAGAAAAAACAGAATAATCTGGCTGCATAAGTGTGCACATGCCTTAACTAATACTTTGTTAAAACACCTTTTGCTTGTAACGCAGCTCTCAGTCTTTTTGGATAAGAGTCTACCAGGTTAACACATCTTGATTTGGCCATTTTATTCCACTCTTCCTTGCAAAAATGATGCAGATCTATCAAATTACAAGGTAATCTCCTCTTAACAGCCTTCTTCAAATCATTCCACAGGGATTCAGTAAGATTTAGATTTGGGCTATGACTGGACCATTCCAAAACATCGATTGTCCTCTTCTGAAGTCATTCCTTTGACCTGCAGGTTTTGTGCCAAAATAGATTGGTATTTGAAGCTATCCATAATTCCCTCTATCTTGACTAGAGCCCCAGTTCCAGCCGAAGAGAAGCAGCCCCGTAGCATGATGCTGCCACCATCATGATTCCCCGTGGGTATGGTTTTCTTTGGATGATAAGCTGTCTTATTTTTGCACCAAACAAATCTTTTATCTTTTAGAATTATGACTAAAAAAAGTTCTACCTTGGACTTACTAGACCGTAACACATTTTGACACATAATGTGGCAAAATTTAGGTGGGCTTGAACTTTTTATTTATTTATTCATTACTTGTTACCTCTTGTTAATTTTGGAGGAACATTCTGTTCTTGGTAATGTCACTGTGATGCCTTATTTCCTCCTCTTGTTGATGATGGCCTACACAATGTTTAAAGGTACATTTAATGTTTTGGAAATTCTATTGTACTCCTCTTCTGATCTATACCTTGAAGCAAGGAGCTCCCATGCTTCGTAAGATCTTTGAGAACCATGGCTTCAGAAGTCGGATGAACCCAAGAAGATGTCAGGAAATTTTTAATCTTTATTTGGAGTTAATCAGAATCACTTCATTGATGACAGGTGTATGATAATTATTTTTTAATGTGAGTTTGAATGTGTGTGGTTAATTCTGAGCACAGCCACATACTCCATTATAAAATGGTCTGGCGTGATTTGACATGATTTATCTTTAGCAATTTTAACAGGGGAGTGTAGACCTTTTACATACACTGTATACAGTAATGTGTGAAGAAGACTGTTGAGATTAATAGAGGAGTGATTGGAATTAAGAGGATGAGAGTTGGGATGAAGAGTTTTGGGGTGCAGGTTTCACATGTGTAAGGGAAGAGCTGGGTATAATTGGGATGAGGCGAAGTTGGAATAAAGGGCAAAGAGGCCAAGGAAGGAGAAGAAGCTGCCAAGAGGGGGCAGCTGGCATGATGAAAGGAGAGCCTGGAAAGGATACAGTTAGCAATTTGATCATTTGTTTGTTTGAATGATTAAAAAAGAGAGCAGATAAATTTATTATGTCAGAAATTAAGCTAAGAAATCTTTATTTAAAAAAAAGAAATTAAACTACACTATACATGATATAGGGAAATATCTCTGTTTCATTGCATTGTTCTCTATACTGTTAGAATCATTTAAAAGTGGACATGTACAATTAACAGAGTGCAAATATTACAGTAATTATTAATACATTCATATACACATGCTTCACTCTTTCTTGCTCTTTGCTGGGGTCTTTCTGAAACATTTACGGAAGAGCCAACTGCACATTTTCACCAAGATGAACACAGCCAGTGCAATTATGGAGAATAAAAAGGCAGCCACGTCCAAGCAGTGGTACTGATACCAAGTGAGGTTATGAGCTTCAACCCTCAGGTGCTTGGCCCCCTTATTGCGCATGACATACTCGATCCAGTATATGGCCTGGTCTAGTGGCTTCATCGGTTGATCATGGTGGATTCGGGATAGCCTCATCATGCTCTCCTTGTAGCTGAGAAAAGAAACAGAATAGAAATCAGACGTTTGTGTGCTTGCAAAATTAGTGAGACACTTAAGCCCTGTTCACACGTGGCATTAACATTAGTCCTGGGTGATTGGCTTACAAGTGAACAGCCGAGATGCATAGCTGGCATTATGAATGCATCTCCTGTGTGACCACTTGATTGGATTTCATACATCATTTCTACCAAAGAAAGGCTGTTACACACATTTATTATATCAGTCTTCCACTGCATTTATTTTCAGGAAGAAATGTCCCACAAATCCTATGTCATATGTTTTAATCACATGGTCTGCTGATGACACTTAAAAAATAAATGAGAAATGAGACGATCAAAGCAACTGATTTCGTCTCTGTTGTTATAGCATCACCTTTATCCATTAGAGCTCTCACAATGATTACATATTTTTTGGGTAGGGCAATGATGCTGTTGATTAGGTAGTCGTTCAGTGCTGTCTGGGACACATCAAGACACGTTTGTGTTGCATATGCATCCCAAGCCACCTTTGAACATGGTTTGAGTGATCGGATCATTCAAAAGAGATCAAAAAAGGGCCCTTTTAGTGGTGAAGGAGCTTGTGTCACTGGGACGCTCCCAGTATGGCCACTCTCGGTAAGCAGATCTGAAGAGAGAGGTCAGACAAAGAGCTAACCTAAAGACCACAATGAAAGATATAAAAAAACACTAAGTGTACCCTGACCGGATTAGGGTTATCAGGACACACCCATAGAGCCAGACCTGGGGTGGTGTCCATAGGGGAGTGCCTGGTGACAGCAGTATTCACATAACCCAGTTGGGCTCAGCCTGAAATGGTGACATGCTGCCATCTTGTGGACTCATCACCTGCAAGATGAAGGGTGGGGGTCGGGTGCAATGCCACCTGGATGGCAGGTATGTGATGAACAGTCTTAGATGGACTGGTCTTTTGCAATGGAAATGGGCTTTTTTGTCTGCCTTAATTCCACAACCTCATATGGGCTCAGATACCAGACTTCTTGGATAGCAATGGAGATCTCTCTTGTACCCCTGAGTTCCCACAGGAGATAGGAACACCAGTCCCAGGCTGAGGGCCTTGCAGTTGGAGTTTTTTTCCAGTAGACAAGAGAGGTGCCTGTATGACACTTTGAGTCTCAGAAAGTGCATGAGAGTTAATTATAGTGTTAGATAGCTAATTCAATCTTCTTGGCTAAAAAAGTCTTCATATTTACAAATCCTTAAAATCTGTTAAAAGGGGCATATATGAAAGCTGGCTTTCTTAAAAAGCAAAACATGAAAACCTGGTGAAAAATCTAGTTGAATGTTTCGTTGTAAGGTTAAATAACTTAAACAGCAGCAAAAGCTGATGAGTGAAAAAAATTTCAGGCAAAAGTTGCACTTAAGTTTGGCCAGCTTGAAATCTCTTGGGATACTTTTGGCATATAATATAGTTTGAAGGTGGTCAGCTGACAAAAAGTTGGGAACGCCTGCTTTACCCTATAATTGTACATATGTACCAAATAGCAAATTGGAATTTTCAGCAGTGGTGAGGGACACCATCAAGCTGAAGCAGGTGATGACATCTTTGTTATTACTTTTTTGTAGAAATGATGCTCCTCTACAAGGTTGCTGAGCTTACTACTCCTTGTTAGGCTGAGGAGTTCTGCAGTCCAGGAGAGCCACAGACTAGAGCTGCTGCATCTTCTTAGCTCCCACTAAAGCTGTATCAGGCACGTCCCACTGGGTGGAGACCCGTGGGCAGATCCAGGATCCCCTGGAGCAATTATACAGTATGTCACAGTTTGGGAATGTCTGTGGTGCCCTCAGGAGAATCTAGAATCTATGACCACATTTAAAGAAGTCTGGGCTGACCTTCTCGGCCTGCTGCCACCATGAGCGCATCAGGAATAGTGGAAGGAAAAGGACTGACTGACTGACTGACTGAATGAGTGAATAGTTATTTTAGTCCAATTTGATTGAATGAGAAAGGTGCAACTGTATGTGAAGAGCTAATTGAAATTTTTACATATGCACCCTTAAAATGATCTTAATCTTAAAGAGCCAACTCTTATGGAAATCACAAAATCAACTCACGATGGATTGTTAATGACATCATTGATAGCCTGCTTCAAGTCCTTGGTCTCCATTTTGTTAAAGTCAAGCATAACAGCAGCCCCTTTGGTTTTCATATGATTGACATTATCTGGCTGATCAGCAAACAGCGGCAGGCCCACCATGGGAACTCCATGATAAATAGCTTCATATATTCCATTGATCCCACCATGGGTGATGAAGGCCTTGGTTTTAGGATGTCCTGTTGATACAAACCATTAGTGTATTTACTTCAACAGAATGTGATAGTATAACTACAATGGAAATGTTCCTTACCTAGTAAATCATTCTGGGGAATCCACTCATAGATTCTTGTATTAGGAGCAAGAGTTTCTGGCTTCTTGCCTTTGTATCCCCAAACGACCTAAAATTACACACAGGATTCAGGTTTGAGGAAATTAAGAATGATCTTATCCTGGTCTACTTCAACACCTAATGGAAATTTAGAGTAGCCAATCTGCCTATTGACTAAACTTCCAGAATCAGTGAAACACTCTAACACATATTTATTTTGTCCAAATGATTTTCAGTTAATAAATCTACGAAACAGCGCTGTAGTTGGCACTTAAAATCTTTCATAAATTAGACTGTGGATTATGAATCAAGATATGCATTATTAATTGTGTAAACTCAGACCTTTTGGGAAATCTGGCCGAGCGCTGAAGCGATGGTGTTTGCTCTCTCTTTGGTAAGGCTTTTTACCATGGTGCCCAGTGAAAACACTACAATACCGTCATCTCCTGAGCTCTGGACAAAGTCCTCCATCTCCTTTAAAAACCAAAATGCAAAGTTATTAACAAGACAATATAGTGAGGTGAAATGGGCTTAATAAAACTGCGGTAAACAGTTTGTGTGCTAGAACGAGCTCTTGGCTTTTCACCCACAGTACAGTAATCACTCACCAGTGGTGTAGAAAAGGTTTTGTAATCATTCAAATATCTGTAGTAAAGTTAGTGAACTACACCTGCACCTACATGCACTTTCATTTTCCCAGACTGAGCTGACTCAGGAATGCAATGCTGTATTCATCTCCTATTATAAAGGAATAGGATGGCTAAAAAATAGGTGGTGTCAGACACGAGAATGAACTTACTTTTGGTAGAGGTTTTGCAGGCTTGCAATGAAAGCCACCCACAAATTTGAAGTTCGGGAGGAGGGGCCGTGGATAATCAAAGTCCCAATAAGTTCGGATTAACCAGATGTCAGCTTTGCCAATCATATCACATAGTGTTACGGGTTTGCCTGTGAAGTACAGGAGCAAACATGGCAAATTTTGTATCAGTAACTACACTGATTTCAATCCAAAGATTGTTTAATCTCACTCCTCTGTAACGAGTATAAGCATTTTTTGGAGTTGTATTTTTCTATACAGTTTAGAGTTTAGAGTAAAGAGTCTATATAATTTAGAACAAACTTGTTGAGTAGTTAAAAAATAAAAAGCTGCAGTGCTATGTTATACCAGTTAAATGTACTGAAATGAATTGTTTATGAATGTTGAACATTTCGGGAAGTGTGACCATTGCCGTGTGTCCTATGTATAGTAGCATGTTCTCTAAACGCTCTGTAAAATCCATTTGATCAGTGAGATGCCCCTGAGAAGCTGTTGCAGGTACATAAGATGGTGGAGCAGGCATCTGCCCACAGAGCCGCTCAAAAGAACTAGCAAAACTGCCCCGGAGGGACATCACACTGGGCAGCTCAAGAGCTTTCGACATCAAGCCAGCACATGGCATCACGGGGTCATGCAGTAGCACATCGAAATGCAGCTCTTTCAGTGAAGTCACAAGTTCTCTGTTACCAGCCAGTTCATTGCACACAGCCTGAAAATAATTAGACATCCCAGATAACAGGTTCCAAACCAAGGTCAACTTTTGAAAGCTGATAGTACTTTGATGCATCCCTGCACCGATAAAGTTCTTCCACATGTTGTCTACCTCCTGTTGCTCCATGTTGATTTCAAAAGACATGAATTTGAAGCGCTCCTTTTGGGCGTGTTCCATCTTAGGTGAGGCAGCACGTATGAGAACAGTCACGCTGTGGTTCCGGTCCATGAGCTCCTCAACAATTGTGCGCATGTGGTGCCAGTGACTGTATTCACCAGGAATCACCAGTACATTGCCACTGTGAGCCTTTTCGTAGAAGCCCAGCAACAAAATTACTAAGCAGGCACAAAAGCTGTTCCTCGTCATTGTATGAAATCGTGACTAAGCCTCTTGTGACGCTGCACACGGTCAAAAACAGGGGGAGGGTTTCAAGTTGCGCAACTAGTTTTTGCTTCAGACGCACTTAATGACCTTAGATAAATCATAGGGGCTTTCACAAATGTGTTTATAGTTTAGTGGTAGATCATTAACACAGAATCTGTTCAAGATGACTGTTGGAACGGTGCTATAAGAGGTAATAAGATAACCTGAATAACCTGAAACCTATCCCAGCAACCATGGGTGCAAGGCACTCGCTTCTTATTTTTGCAGCAAAACCCAGCAGCCTTCATTATGTTTTTTGTCTGAAAAGTGCATGTATATAATATGCTGCTTTCTTTACTGACATACAAACATCTTTCTGTAACATTTAATTTTGTGCTGGAAAACTAATGTTTGGAAATCTAAAGTGTTTTTGTACTGAATAAATAATGTAGAAGTCATAAAATAAAAATCTATAACAAAGTTTGTACTAAAAAAAAAATAGGTTGCCTAAAATTTTGCACTGTACATTCACACACTCATTCATACCTAGGGGCAAGTTAGCATAGCAAGGCTGCCTACATGCATGTTTTTGGACAGTGGAAGGAAACCCTCAGACAACATATGAAAGTCTGCACAGACATTAAACCAGATTGGGATTGAACCAGAGGACCTTGATCTCTGAGGCAACAATGCTGCCCACTGCACCACTCCAGAACTTGATAATTAGCGCTGTCAGACACAATAAATAGACTTGAGGTGATTGGCTTAAATGTTGAACATTACTGCCTGTAAGCAAGTGAACAGTATTATTTCAGCAATATGCTTGCTGGTTTCCTTTCTTATGTGATATAGTAGTCACATATAGTTTTGTGCTAAGGACAAGAACTAAACTGGGGTTTTAGTTTTTTTCACAGTGATCTTTTCTAAACCTGCAGCCTAAATTAAATCACAATTGAGAGATTATCATTTACCCATGACTTCTGTAAAGAAGTGATCCCATTTTGCCATGGCCATGACTTTAAACACTATATCGTGAAAGACAATGAACAATATATTTTTCACTCTCTGCAGGAAATCCATTTGATCTGTGTAGCCCAGGCCAACACCTGGCACATAGGATGGTGGTGCCGGCAGCTGGCCACAGAGTCGCGCCACAACACTCCCAAAAAGTAACCTCAGACTGAGGATGAACGGCAGGTTGAGCTTCTGAGCTAGCAGTTCCCCACATACAGTCACAGGGTCTGTCAGAAGAACATCAAACTGTTCCTTTCTCCACTTCTCCAGCAGATCTTCACGTGCAAAAAGCTCCCTGCACATTGCTTGATTCTGAACTATCATATTGTCAATTATTTCAGTGAGCTTCAGGAAAGCCTGGATCTTGTTGGTATTTGGCAGGTCATACATCGTGTACTTTAAAAGATTGTCCACATTGTCAGTAATGTCCTTCTTGCTGTGGGGCACCTGTATGATCTCCATATTGTAGTCCGGAGACTGGTCTTTCATCATAGTTGGTGTGGCACTGTGGGTAATGATGGTCACTCTGTGTCCTCTCGTTATAAGCTCATCTATGATGATTTCGATGTTACGCCAGTGACTGAATTCTGAAGGCCAGATGAGAATTTTCCCTGCTGTAACACACAGCGGAGTCAGACCGAGCAGGAACAGAAGGCAGAGAGCAGCTCTCCCACATGCACCCATGACAGCAGGACAATAAGCCTTATAGCTCACACATGGAATAAGCCAGAGCAGAAAACCTGCAATCCTCCACATCCATCACGTGGACACAAAACTTTGACCTTTATTCCCAACAGCAGAGCAGGTATTTAACTACAAAGACACACAAAACTGACGTGGAGAGGCATCAGGCAGAGTTTTGCAAGTGTGCCAACCAACACACTGTGCATCACATGGCCAGGAGCATAGGAGAAGGGTTGGGCTGTAATGAAATACATCTGTAGCGGTCCAAAATATCTGTATTCAGTCTATAATACATTCTGAAAAGGCAGTATTCAGGAAACAGTTGGTGAAGCGGAAGGTGGCGCTGTTGAAGTACCTTGCTTTTGACATTATGAATGCTGATGGGTCATTCTCAAAATAGTGTGATTTTCTGACCTACAAAATGTTTAATTTTTCAATTCAGGTTTTACCCATAAAAGTTAATGGTGAGTTTTTATTAACATCTTGACATTATTTTTAATCATATGGAGCAACCTGATTTTTGTTCTTTATTTTATTATTTAGATTTTTTTTTACAAATGTGTCTCATTTTTTGTCGTTGGGGTTACAGCACTTAAAATTTATTTTATCATTATTTGCTCATAAAAGGTAATCTAATAAATCCAGTGGTGCAGATCACATAATCGAGGAATTATTAATACTTATACAGTGAAACAAATTTGATATGTAAAGTTATTTTTTTTTTAATAACATCAAATTTATATTTTATATAAAACTGCGAGGAATTGAGATTAAATGTTTAAAATTATAATCTGGGTAACCTTATAAATTGGTTAATTTAAAATAAAATCACTTTTTGTGATTTAAATAACAAAAGTATATTTTATGAGACATTTTGTTTGATGACACTCAAAAGTTTATCCAATAACACCATTGACACAATATAACACCAATGACTCTACACTGTATTATCATCAAATGCCAGCAGTTTATTCAATATTTCTCACAATCAATATTTTTTATAACACCAACATTTAATAGCAAGCCGAGGGCTGGATAAATTCCTACAAACATATTTAAAACATTTTTTTAATAACAAACTATTTAAAACAGCTTTTGGAAACATGAATGAACTCATGGAAATATTCATTTAAAACACATTAGCAACTCCTACTATTTTGCTTTGTTTTCTACAGCAGTCTCTTACATGTTAAGATGAGCTTCCAAATACTTCCAGATATTTTAATCAATCTGAGCTGACCTCCTGTTAACTGAAAGGGGTGCTGGTATAAAGCAAACAATCTGGCTATCATCATACCAGTTGATGCCTTCTCTTGGATATGGCCAGTAAAACTTGTTGATACCATTCCTGTGCATGCACTTCACTCTACTGTTGTGTTCTTCAACCTCTAAAATTATGCCAGGATAATTTACCACACACCATTGACCACAGTGGTGAGACTCAGTGACCTCGAGTCGATATTGAACCAGGGTGTTATTGAGATTCTGGACTGTTTCTGTTTTGAAGTTGACTTCCTTGAGCCCATAACATGGACAGTCTCACGCTCCATTTGTCATCATTGTATCAAATAAAATGGTGGCTAAGCCTCTTGTGACCCTGGACACGGTCAAAAATAGGGGGAAGGTTTCAAGTTGCCCAACTAGTGTTTGCTTCAGACACGTTAATGACCTTAGATAAATGTCATTTTATATTTTTGTAGTAGATCATTAACACAGAACCTGTTCAAGATGACTGTTGGAAAGGTGTTATAAGAGATAATAAGATCACTTCAATATTTCTATCAAAATGTGTCAGTATTTTCAAAAAATCATGTTCAAGGTAATGTTCAGGGTCACTTTTGGCCAGAACCCTATCCTGGCAACCCTGGGTGCAAGGCAGAAGCTTTCACCTGGATGGGATGCCAGTTATTCCATGCACAGATATACATTGACACACTCATTCATAGCTAGGGGCAATTTAGCATAGCAAGTCTGCCTATATGTGTGTTTTTAGTGGAAGGAAACTGTAGAACCTGGAGGAAACCCATGCAAACACACAAAGAACATGTGATCAGCCTTCTAGCTTACACATGGAACAAGCCAGAGCAGAAAACCTGCAACACTTCCACATCCATCATGTAGGAACAAAACTTTGAGCGTTATTTCCAACAGCAGAGCATGTATCTGACCACAAAGACACACAAAACTGACCTGGAGAGGCATCAGGCAGAGTTTTGCAAGTGCACCAACCAGGAAGTTAACACTGTGCATCATATGGTCAGGATTATAGGAGCAGATTTAGGCTGTAACGAAATACATCTTCAGAATACAAAATTGAATATCTGTATTCAGTCCATAATATGTTTTGAAAAGGCAGTATTCAGAAAACAGTTGGTGGTGCAGGCGCGGTGGTGCAGTGGATATGTTGCTACCTCACAGCTCCAGTGTTCACAGTCTGATCCTGAGTTATTGTCTTCACAGTGTTTCTCTGCATAGGCTTACTGTATCTGTGGGGGTTTCCTCTGGGTTCTCTGTGCAGAGAGCAATGGAGCTGTCAGAGAGGCAGATTAGAAAAGGATAGGGATAAACAAGGGAAGCCTTGGGATGAACAGGGGAGGGTGCCTGGAAAGTTTAAGGAAGACATATAATGTGTGAGGAAGAGTGTTGGGATGAATTGGGGTTAAGAAGATGAAGGTTGGGATTAAGAGGGCAGGTTTGGGATGTGTGAAGGAAGGCTTGGGTATAAGGGGATGCAACTGGGATTAAGAGAAAAGGTTGGAACAAAGAAATCAAGGAAGGAGAAGAAGTTATCAAGTGGGGGCAGTTGGGGTGATGAAAAGACAATTAGTAATTTGATTTTTATTTTAATCTTTATTTACAGAACAAAACCACACTATAAATGATAGAGATAGAAATCTCTGTTTAATTGCTTTGTTCTCTATAACTCTATAACTCTATAACTTCTCTATAATCTTTAACTGATTCCAACTAGTGTTGGAATCAGTTAAAAGTAAACCTGGACATACTATACTGTATAAACAGGAAAACCTATGGACTGTACAATGTACATTTAACACAGAGTGTTTTATGCCTAAAATTTCTGTCAAAATATCACAGTAATTATTAATACATTCATATACACATGCTTCACTCTTTCTTGCTCTTCGCTGGGGTCTTTCTGAAACATTTACGGAAGAGCCAACTGCATGTTTTCACAAAGATGAACACGACTAGTGCAATTACAGAAAGCAAAAAGGCGGCCACGTCCAAGCAGTGGTACTGATACCACGTGAGGTTATGGGCTTCCACCCTCAGGTGCTTGGCCCCCTTATTGCGCATTACGAACTCGATCCAGTAGACGGCCTGGTCTAGTGGCTTCATTGGTTGATCATGGTGGATTCGGGATAGCCTCATCATACTCTCCTTGTATCTGTGGAAAGAAACAGAATAACAAGAAATCTTTTTAGGATGTGTAAAGGCTGAGAGAAGATTGAATGATTGAGACACTTGCTCTTAGAGTATCTTCAAGTTTGGCAACATAAAATAAAATGATGAATTTATTTATTAGCATGACATTAGTGTAAGTGGTGTATACAGGTGAAGGTGTGAGCCAACTCTTATGGAAATCACAATATCAACTCACGATGGATTGTTAATGACATCACTGATAGCCTGCTTCAAGTCCTTGGCCTCCATTTTGTTAAAGTCAAGCATAACAGCAGCCCCTTTGGTTTTCATATGATTGATATTATCTGGCTGATCAGCAATCAGTGGCACGCCCACCATGGGAACTCCATGATAAATAGCTTCATATATTCCATTGGTCCCACCATGGGCGATGAAGGCCTTGGTTTTAGGATGTCCTGTTGATACAAACCATTAGTGTATTTACTTCAACAGAATGTGATAGTATAACTACAATGGAAATGTTCCTTACCTAGTAAATCATTCTGGGGAATCCACTCATAGATTCTTGTATTAGGAGCAAGAGTTTCTGGCTTCTCGCCTTTGTATCCCCAAACGACCTAAAATTACACACAGGATTCAGGTTTGAGGAAATTAAGAATGATCTTATCCTGGTCTACTTCAACACCTAATGGAAATTTAGAGTAGCCAATCTGCCTATTGACTAAACTTCCAGAATCAATCAAACACTCTAACACATATTTATTTTGTCCAAATGATTTTCAGTTAATAAATCTACGAAACAGCGCTGTAGTTGGCACTTAAAATCTTTCATAAATTAGACTGTGGATTATGAATCAAGATATGCATTATTAATTGTGTAAACTTAGACCTTTTGGGGAATCTGGCCGAGCGCTGAAGCGATGGTGTTTGCTCTCTCTTTGGTAAGGTTTTTTATAATGGAGCCCAGTGAAAACACTACAATACCGTCATCTCCTGAGCTCTGGACAAAGTCCTCCATCTCCTTTAAAAACCAAAATGCAAAGTTATTAACAAGACAATATAGTGAGGTGAAATGGGCTTAATAAAACTGCGGTAAACAGTTTGTGTGCTAGATGTGTTTCTGGAAAAAAAGACTAGTACAAAGACAACGAACTCTTGGCTTTTCACCCACAGTACAGTAATCACTCACCAGTGGTGTAGAAAAGGTTTTGTAATCACTCAAATATCTGTAGTAAAGTTAGTGAACTACACCTGCACCTACATGCACTTTCATTTTCCCAGACTGAGTTGACTCAGGAATGCAATGCTGTGTTCATCTCCTATTATAAAGGAATAGGATGGCTGAAAAATAGAAGGTGTCAGACACGAGAATGAACTTACTTTTGGTAGAGGTTTTGCAGGCTTGCAGTGAAAGCCACCCACAAATTTGAAGTTCGGGAGGAGGGGCCGTGGATAATCAAAGTCCCAATAAGTTCGGATTAACCAGATGTCAGCTTTGCCAATCATATCACATAGTGTTACGGGTTTGCCTGTGAAGTACAGGAGCAAAGATGGCAAATTTTGTATCAGTAACTACACTGATTTCAATCCAATGATTGTTTAATCTCACTCCTCTGTAACGAGTATAAGCATTTTTTGGAGTTGTATTTTTCTATACAGTTTAGAGTTTAGAGTAAAGAGTCTATATAATTTAGAACAAACTTGTTGAGTAGTTAAAAAATAAAAAGCTGCAGTGCTATGTTATACCAGTTAAATGTACTGAAATGAATTGTTTATGAATGTTGAACATTTCGGGAAGTGTGAACATTGCTGTGTGTCCTATGTATAGTAGCATGTTCTCTAAACGCTCTGTAAAGTCCATTTGATCAGTGAGATGCCCCTGAGAAGCTGTTGCAGGTACATAAGATGGTGGAGCAGGCATCTGCCCACAGAGCCGCTCAAAAGAACTAGCAAAACTGTTCCGGAGGGACATCACGCTGGGCAGCTCAAGAACGTCCACCATCAAGCCAGCACATGGCATCACGGGGTCATACAGTAGCACATCGAAATGCAGCTCTTTCAGTGAAGTCACAAGTTCTCTGTTACCAGCCAGTTCATTGCACACAGCCTGAAAATAATTAGACATCCCAGATAACAGGTTCCAAACCAAGGTCAACTTTTGAAAGCTGATAGTACTTTGATGCATCCCTGCACCGATAAAGTTCTTCCACATGTTGTCTATCTCCTGTTGCTCCATGTTGATTTCAAAAGACATGAATTTGAAGCGCTCCTTTTGGGCGTGTTCCATCGTAGGTGAGGCAGCGCGTATGAGAACAGTCACGCTGTGGTTCCGGTCCATGAGCTCCTCAACAATTATGCGCATGTGGTGCCAGTGACTGTACCATTCACCAGGAATCACCAGTACATTGCCACTGTGAGCCTTTTCGTAGAAGCCCAGCAACAAAATTACTAAGCAGGCACAAAAGCTGTTCCTCGTCATTGTATGAAATCGTGACTAAGCCTCTTGTGACGCTGCACACGGTCAAAAACAGGGGGAGGGTTTCAAGTTGCCCAACTAGTTTTTGCTTCAGACGCACTTAATGACCTTAGATAAATCATAGGGGCTTTGACAAATGTGTTTATAGTTTAGTGGTAGATCATTAACACAGAATCTGTTCAAGATGACTTTTGGAAAGGTGCTATAAGAGGTAATAAGATAACCCGAATAACCTGAAACCTATCCCAGCAACCATGGGTGCAAGGCAGGAGCTTTCACCTGGATAGGATCAAGTTCATCGCATTCACACGAGAGAGAATCTATCCGCCTTTCGTCAAACTGGATTTTGACAGTTCTAGGTGAAAGCTTATCCAATCTGATTCCGCCACGTCACAAAGTCCCGCCCCTTTCGTCCAATCAGAATCCGCCACGTCACAAGGTCCCGGCCCTTTCGTCCCAGGACTTCGCGCATGCGCATAAGCGTATTGCCCCCCTACATCCCTCTTTGCCCTTTGACCTTTCATTTTTTGCTCCCACGGGCGGGCGCGCACGAGTTCCGGACAGGTGGTGACACATAGACATATAAAATACCTAGACGCCTCATTGGCCGCTTCGGTCCGCTGCTGCGATACGTCAACGCGTCCGCCATATTGGTGCGGGCAAGAGTTCCCTGTAAACAAATGCAACGAAAAGGGAGAGCTGCGGTTTTGACAACGTTTGTTTTTATCAGCTATCAATGGTTTATGATCTACGTGGTGTACAAAAAATCTCCAGTTACTTAAAATCTCGATAGTTAAACTAGATACTTAAATTTATTTAATAAGGAATTGCAAAAGCTCACACTTGTGTAAATTAAATCTTCTCAAAAAACTTTTCTGTGTTTAACCTCACCATTTTAGCTTTTCTTGTGCTTCAGGTCAGAGCATACCTCGTTCCCTTTGAAATACTGGGGAAAAACAAATGCCCATCTTAAGTAATAATTTACCAAAACTGAGAAATGGAACAAACTGACAAATAAAAATCACACTGGCAGGCTCCTTTCTATATTTTTATAGCACTAAAATGATGCAGTTATTTACAGGTACATACTCCAAAACAGACAATAACAAAGATAAGTGATGGCTTCTTTCTGAAAACACATATGTGATTTGGTACAACAACAGTTCAGCAAATATATTTGTAATATAGTATAAAGTAAGATGTAATAGTAAATAATATATGTACAGTAGTATAATATATAAGAATAATTAAGAATAACATTCAATAAAAAAGTAATAAGTAGTACAATAATATAATAGCATAATAATAGATTGATAATAGGGTATAGCATATAGTATGATATAGAATGGCATGTATGTATAATACGGTAATTATAGTATGTAAAATACAACAATAAGAATAAGAATAAGGATAATAGATGAATAATAACAAGTAGAATATGGAATATCACTTGCAGAATAGACAATAACAATAAAATGAATAGCGTGTAATGAGTAGTACCCTAATATAACAGCATAATAATAGATTGATAATAGCAAATTGTATAATAATAATAACAATAATACATTAGAATGTAATATCAAATAGTATGTAATATCAATTACAAAATCATATAGACAATAAAAAGAGGCATTTAAAACACTAATGATTGCCTACAAAGCCAAAACCAGACAAGTATACTGTAAAAATACTTTAAGGCACTTATCACACCCTGCTATGCACCACGCTCCTTTCAAGGCTTAAACATGGACTCAAGACTCTTTTCTGTCCTGGCACTCAGGTAGTGGAATGAACTTCGACTGGCTGTCCGAACACTGGCTGTCTTCAAACAAAGACTAAAGACCTACCTCTTGAATTGACACTTCTACTGAAAGAATCCCTTGTCTTGTGTGCTTTCTTTTTATGCTGTACTAACCTCCTTCGACAGGATTTTAGCTTGATGGCCTAACCTAATGAACTATCACGACACTACAAAACACTCTGGATAATCTGCTAAATGCTGTAACTGTAAAAGCTATAAACAGTCATTATACCACAGGGATCTTGAATTTGAATGTTGAATCTAAATGGTCAGAATGTATTCACTGATTTTCTATAACAGCGCAGCTCTGACAATGTTGACGGCTGTCACAGGTTTATATAGTACATGTTTATATTGCAGGGACTTGGATGCTCACAATATTTAATACTAAGGATGGATTGTAAACGAGAAAATTAAGTGTTAATTAACAAAGTAATATGTATAACCATTGCTATGGTAAAGCTTTATGTATGGAGAATATTCATTCATTCATTCATTTATGGAAGGAGATCGCTTTGTAACAGAGTTACTGTCGTATCTTTATGTTTTACACTGCACTACATTTGTCTTGCTAACTTCGAGAGAGAGAGAGAGAAACTTTGAGTTGTGAACTTTTAATGTCTAAACAACGTCAGATTTACTCTGGTATTCTTAGACATACCTGGCCTATTTTTCCCGAATCCAGCTGAAAAAGAGAATGATCATAATAAAGCTGGGATGCAAAGAAATTTTTGCGATACAATGTAAGGTAATTATTATTATTATTATTATTATTAATAATAATAATTTTTTTATCTATGAATGTAAATTATGTCTTACCTTCACAAACCTTAAGCGTAGCTGTACAAAGAGCCATTCCAAATGTGTTTGTAGCAAAGGTGTTATAAGAGGTAATTAGAAACCTATCCTAGCAACCATGGGTGCAAGGCAGGAGCTTTCACCTGGACAGGATCCAGTTCATCGCATTCACACATATACAGTACTGTGCAAAAGTCTTAGACACATGCAAAGAAATGCTGTAGAGCAAAGATGCTTTCAAAAATAATGAAATTAAATGTTTCTACATTAAAAAAATAAAAAAAACTATAAAGTATTAAAAAATAAATAGTACTCTCGGGTACAAGTCGTGCAGTTTTATAAGGAAATGAGCTGTAAGTGTTACTGAGCATCTTGCAGAACCAGCCACAGTTCTGTTTTTTGTCTGAAAAGTGTCTCTTATGTAATATGCTGCTTTCTTTACTGACATACAAACATTTTTCTGTTATATTTAATTTTGTGCTGGAAAACTAATGTTTGGAAATTTAAAATGTTTTTGTACTGAATTAATAATGTAGAAGTCATAAAATAAAAATCTATAACAAAGTTTGTACTAAAAAAAATAAACAATATATTTTTCACTCTCTGCAGGAAATCCATTTGATCTGTGTAGCCCAGGCCAACACCTGGCACATAGGATGGTGGTGCCGGCAGCTGGCCACAGAGTCGCGCCACAACACTCCCAAAAAGTAACCTCAGACTGAGGATGAACGGCAGGTTGAGCTTCTGAGCTAGCAGTTCCCCACATACAGTCACAGGGTCTGTCAGAAGAACATCAAACTGTTCCTTTCTCCACTTCTCCAGCAGATCTTCACGTGCAAAAAGCTCCCTGCACATTGCTTGATTCTGAACTATCATATTGTCAATTATTTCAGTGAGCTTCAGGAAAGCCTGGATCTTGTCACACTGTGTCCTCTCGTTATAAGCTCATCTATGATGATTTCGATGTTACGCCAGTGACTGAATTCTGAAGGCCAGATGAGAATTTTCCCTGCTGTAACACACAGCGGAGTCAGACCGAGCAGGAACAGAAGGCAGAGAGCAGCTCTCCCACATGCACCCATGACAGCAGGACAATAAGCCTTATAGCTCACACATGGAATAAGCCAGAGCAGAAAACCTGCAATCCTCCACATCTATCACGTGGACACAAAACTTTGACCTTTATTCCCAACAGCAGAGCAGGTATTTAACTAAAAAGACACACAAAACTGACATGGAGAGGCATCAGGCAGAGTTTTGCAAGTGTGCCAACCAACACACTGTGCATCACATGGCCAGGAGCATAGGAGAAGGGTTGGGCTGTAATGAAATACATCTGTAGCGGTCCAAAATATCTGTATTCAGTCTATAATACATTCTGAAAAGGCAGTATTCAGGAAGCAGTTGGTGAAGCGGAAGGTGGCGCTGTTGAAGTACCTTGCTTTTGACATTAGGAATGCTGATGGGTCATTCTCAAAATAGTGTGATTTTCTGATCTACAAAATGTTTAATTTTTCAATGCAGGTTTTACCCATAAAAGTTAATGGTGAGTTTTTATTAACATCTTGACATTATTTTTAATCATATGGAGCAACCTGATTTTTGTTCTTTATTTTATTATTTAGATTTTTTTTTTACAAATGTGTCACGTTTTTTGTCATTGGGGTTACAAGACTTATTTGCTCATAAAATGTAATCTAATAAATCCAGTGGTGCAGATCACATAATCGAGGAATTATTAATACTTATACAGTGAAACAAATTTGATATGTAAAGTTATTTTTTTAATAACATCAAATTTATATTTTATATAAAACTGCGAGGAATTGAGATGTTTAAAATTATAATCTGGGTAACCTTATAAATTGGTTAATTTAAAATAAAATCACTTTTTGTGTTTATCCAATAACACCACTGACACAATATAACACCAGTGACTCTACACTGTATTATCATCAAATGCCAGCAGTTTATTCAATATTTCTCACAAACAATCAATATTTTTTATAACACCAAAAATGTTTTAAATATGTTTGTAGGAATTTATCCAGCCCTCGGCTTGCTAAATTCCTACAAACATATTTAAAACATTTTTTAATAACAAATTATTTAAAACAGCTTTTGGAAACATGAATGAACTCATGGAAATATTCATTTAAAACACATTAGCAACTCCTACTATTTAGCTTTGTTTTCTACAGCAGTCTCTTACATGTTAAGATGAGCTTCCAAATACTTCCAGATATTTTGATCAATCTGAGCTGTTAACTGAAAGGGGTGCTGGTATAAAGCAAACAGTCTGGCTATCATCATACCAGTTGATGTCTTCTCTTGGATATGGCCAGTAAAACTTGTTGATACCATTCCTGTGCATGCACTTCACTCTACTGTTGTGTTCTTCAACCTCTAAAATTATGCCAGGATATTAATTTCCATCATAATTTACCACACACCATTGACCACAGTGGTGAGACTCAGTGACCTCGAGTCGATATTGAACCAGGGTGTTATTGAGATTCTGGACTGTTTCTGTTTTGAAGTTGACTTCCTTGAGCCCATAACATGGACAGTCTCACGCTCCATTTGTCATCATTGTATCAAATAAAATGGTGACTAAGCCTCTTGTGACACTGGACACGGTCAAAAATAGGGGGAAGGTTTCAAGTTGCCTAACTAGTGTTTGCTTCAGACACGTTAATGACCTTAGATAAACGTCATTTTATAGTTTTGTAGTAGATCATTAACACAGAACCTGTTCAAGATGACTGTGGGAAAGGTGTTATAAGAGATAGAAATACTGAAGTGATCTTATTATCACTTCAATATTTTCAAAGCTCATGTTCAAGGTCATGTTCAGGGTCACTTTTGGCCAGAAACCTATCCTGGCAAAAAGGCAGTATTCAGAAAACAATAGATATGTTGCTACCTCACAGCTCCAGTGTTCACAGTCTGATCCTGAGTTATTGTCTTCACAGCGTTTCTCTGCATAGGCTTACTGTATCTGTGGGGGTTTCCTCTGGGTTCTCTGTGCAGAGAGCAATGGAGCTGTCAGAGAGGCAGATTAGAAAAGGATAGGGATAAACAAGGGAAGCCTTGGGATGAACAGGGGAGGGTGCCTGGAAAGTTTAAGGAAGACATATAATGTGTGAGGAAGAGTGTTGGGATGAATTGGGGTTAAGAAGATGAAGGCTGGGATTAAGAGGGCAGGTTTGGGATGTGTGAAGGAAGGCTTGGGTATAAGGGGATGCAACTGGGATTAAGAGAAAAGGTTGGAACAAAGAAGTCAAGGAAGGAGAAGAAGTTATCAAGTGGGGGCAGTTGGGGTGATGAAAAGACACAATTAGTAATTTGATCATTTCTGTTTGATTGATTAAAAAAGGGAGTAGACAATTTTACTGTATCGGTAATTAAGATAAAAATCTTTATTTTAATCTTTATTTACAGAACAAAACCGCACTATAAATGATAGAGATAGAAATCTCTGTTTAATTGCTTTGTTCTCAATAGTGTTGGAATCAGTTAAAAGTAAACCTGGACATACTATACTGTATAAACAGGAAAACCTATGGAATGTACAATGTACATTTAACACAGAGTGTTTTATTTCTAAAATTTCTGTCAAAATATCACAGTAATTATTAATACATTCATATACACATGCTTCACTCTTTCTTGCTCTTCGCTGGGGTCTTTCTGAAACATTTACGGAAGAGCCAACTGCATGTTTTCACAAAGATGAACACGACTAGTGCAATTATAGAAAGCAAAAAGGCGGCCACGTCCAAGCAGTGGTACTGATACCACGTGAGGTTATGGGCTTCCACCCTCAGGTGCTTGGCCCCCTTATTGCGCATCACGAACTCGATCCAGTAGACGGCCTGGTCTAGCGGCTTCATCGGTTGATCATGGTGGATTCGGGATAGCCTCATCATGCTCTCCTTGTAGCTGTGGAAAGAAACAAGAATAACAAGAAATCTTTTTAGGATGTGTAAAGGCTGAGAGAAGATTGAATGATTGAGACACTTGCTCTTAGAGTATCTTCAAGTTTGGCAACATAAAATAAAATGATGAATTTATTTATTAGCATGACATTAGTGTAAGTGGTGTATACAGGTGAAGGTGTGAGCCAACTCTTATGGAAATCACAATATCAACTCACGATGGATTGTTAATGACATCACTGATAGCCTGCTTCAAGTCCTTGGTCTCCATTTTGTTAAAGTCAAGCATAACAGCAGCCCCTTTGGTTTTCATATGATTTATATTATCAGGCTGATCAGCAAACAGCGGCAGGCCCACCATGGGAACTCCATGATAAATAGCTTCATATATTCCATTGGTCCCACCATGGGTGATGAAGGCCTTGGTTTTAGGATGTCCTGTTGATACAAACCATTAGTGTATTTACTTCAACAGAATGCGATAGTATAACTACAATGGAAATGTTCCTTACCTAGTAAATCATTCTGGGGAATCCACTCATAGATTCTTGTATTAGGAGCAAGAGTTTCTGGCTTCTCGCCTTTGTATCGCCACAAGACCTAAAATACACAGAGGATTCAGGTTTAAGGAATCACATCCTGGTCTAGGTCAACACCTATTGGAAATTTAGAGAAGCTATTGACATTTTTATGGGAGGTGGAAGGAATCCGGAGAACCCAGTGGAATCCCAGGAGCTGTGAAGTATCATCACTACCTGCAACACTAAAGGGCCACCCTCAAAACATTCAGAATCAATGAAACACTCCAACGAGAAACTCTATGAGACAGTGCTGTAGGTGTCTTTTGGCTCATAAATTAGATTGTCAACGATATATCAAGAAGTGCATTGCTAAATGTGTAAACTAAGACCTTTTGGGGAATCTGGCCAAGCGCTGACGCGATGGTGTTTGCTCTCTCATTGGAGAGGTTCCTGATCATGGATCCCAGTGAAAACACTACAATACCGTCATCTCCTGAGCTCTGGACGAAGTCCTCCATCTCCTACAAAACCAAAAAGCAAAGTTGGTAATGAGACGGATGCATGTTGGTTGTACAATCCTGTCCATCAACTGGCTGATTTTCACAGCTACAGTAGAAATTATATAGCTCATGGCTCTTCAGCCTTGCATCTTTGAATATATTGTTCACAATGGATGTCATGGTTTTGCATTTTATTTTACAGATGATTTGGATTTTGGGATAGATATTTGGATAGAAATATAAGATATTTCTAAAGTATTATTTTATATGGACCTAAAGAATGTCCACAGTCCATACTACAGCCCTTTCACCCATTCTACAGTACACAATCTATGCACGCTAACCATGTAGTAAAAGTTTTATAATCTCTCAAAGATCTGTAATAAAGGTCAGGTGATTAAGCCATTTTATATGCTTCAAAGAGAGAGCTTACTTTTGGTAAAGGTTTTGCTGGCTTGCAGTGTAATCCACCCACAAATTTGAAGTTTGGCAAGAGTGGCCTTGGATATTCAAAATCCCAATAAGTTCGGATTAACCAGATGTCAGCTTTGCCCATAGTTTCACACAGTGTTGTGGGTTTGCCTGTGAAGTACAGGAGCAAAGATGGCAACATTTTTGTATCAATGATTATGTGGGGAACCCCCCGCTGTGGGGATGACGACTAGTCGGGGCTGTGGAAAAAAAACAGTGGCAAAGACGGTAAGAAGATACAGGCAGGTGGTAAAGAAAGCAGGATAAATGTACTTTGTTGGTCTGAAAATATTTCAGACTAGATGAAGCCAATTCTACAGTCAAAAGCAAAAGCCTATATTGGGTGTATATATATATATATATATATATATATATATATATATATATATTTTTTTTATTCTTTTGCTTTAATGGACCATTAACACTTTGACATCACCTTGTGTGAAGTGGAGAGGTGTGTGCAAGATGTGTGTATCACTCCCACTTTTTTTTCCCCATCCCTGCAGTTATATTTATTGTCCTTTAAATCTAAATAAAATTTTTAATAAAATCCTAGTGCTGGGGCAGACTGCACTTCACAATCCAACTGCACTGTGAAAAGCACTGTGCAAAAGTATACTTTTGCGAAGCTGAAAATTTAATTTGTGGCCTGTGTATGGCTGTTCATTGCAGTGCAGCTTGACACATTCTTTGCTGCACAAATAAAACAGCCTAAAATAGCAGTCCTAAAACATTTTTTGCTTTAATTATGGTAAAGACAACTAATCGGCTAATTGATTACTTTTCTAAATTACTGGTTGACTACTAACAATTAGTAGTTGTAAAACCCCTACAATGTACAGTGTAAATAACCCCCAACAAATTCATGGGATTTCTTTGAGCCTCGTGTCTGTTCACTTCATTTTCACTCTTCATTGAGAATTATCATGCTTTTGTATACATTTCTTTGAGAGGTTTCTCCATACATTTCAGAGCAGAAATATTGTAGGAAATGTGAGTAGTTGGAATAAATAAAAAACAGCTATATTTCACCTTACCAGTGATTTTGGTGAAATATTTATCATGGGTTACCATTGTATAAAGTCTGATCATTGCCGTATGTCCTATGTATAGTAGCATGTTCTCTAATCGCTCTGTAAAGTCCATGTGATCAGTGAGATGCCCTTGAGCACCAGCTGCTGGTACATAAGATGGTGGAGCAGGCATCTGCCCACAGAGTCGCTCGAGAGTATTAGCAAAAGTCAGCCGGATAGACATCACGATGGGCAACTCAAGAACTTCCGCCAGCAAGTCCGCACATGGCATCATGGGGTCATAAAGAAGCACGTCAAAGTGTGACTCCTTCAGCAAAGTCACAAGGTCTCTCTTGAACATTCCGTCACACACAACCTGTATATAATGCAACATCCCAGACATCACATTCCAAAACGAGGCCAGCTTCTGGAAGCTGGTGGAGTTTTGATCCATCCAGAGATTGATAAGGTTTTGTGAAATGCTGTCTGCCTCCTCTTGATCTAAATTGACTTGAAAAGGCATCAAGCTGAACCGGTCCTTTTCGGTCTGTTTTGCTGTAGGTGAGGCAGAGTGTGTGAGAACAGTTACGCTGTGGTTCCGGTCCAGGAGCTCCTCAACAATTACCCGCATATTGTGCCAGTGACTGTATTCACCAGGAAGCACTAGTACGTTGCCACTGAGAGCTATTTCAGACAAGCTCAGCAGCAAAATTATCAAGGTACAAGACCTGTCCTTCATCATTGTATCAAATGAAATGACGACTAACAGGTTAGACAACCAGCTTGCAGTCTTTAGCCTCACCCAGCCCAGTGTAGCTGTAACCTTAGCAGAGCTACCTGACCCCTTCAAAACAGGCAGTAAAGAACATGCTTTAGAACAAAGGTCACTACAGTTCACTACACTTTAACACAGGCTTTTCAGGGTTGTCGCTGGAAAGACGCCAAGGCAAAGAGATCACCTGACTGAATTTCTTTCATACAATGCCAGACTGCTCTGGGATTAGATTTTCAAAACTCCTGTTTTCACACCAAATTTATTACCAAGGCCAGGAACTAGACTTTGAGATTATTAACCATAACTGTGTAATATAAAGGTGTTTTTTTTTTTTTTTTTTTTTTTGGTAATGTGCTTGCTGCATTCTTTTGTTTTGCAATTTGGTGGTTTACACAAAGATCTTGTGCTGATGATGACAATCGAGCTGTCTTTTTTTGTGTTTGTTTTTTTCTTCAAAAAGAGCTTGCATTCATTTTCTAAACCTGGAACCTAAATTTTTTTGTAATAAACAGAAGCATTTCATTTACCTAGGAATTCGGTATAGATGTGGTCCCATTTCACCATGACCAGAAGTTTAAACAGTATGTCCTGAGAGAGAATAAACAAAACGTTTTTCACTCTCTGTGGAAAATCCATGTGATCTGTGTAGCTCAGGCCAATCGCTGGGACATAGGATGGTGGTGCTGGGAGCTGCCCACAGAGTCGCTCCATAACGCTCCCAATGCTAAACCTCAGACTGATAATAAACGGCAGGTTCAGTTTCAGAGCCAGGAGTTCCCCACACATATACAGAGGGTCTGTCAGAAGAACATCAAACTGTTCCTTTCTCCACTTTTCCAGCAGATCTTCACGTGCAAAAAGCTCCCCGCATATTACCTGATTCTGCTCTGTGCGCAGGTCAATCAGCTCCTTAATATTTAGAAAAGCCTGGATCAGGTTGTCATTCGGCAGGTCATACACCAAGTACTTTAACAATTTGTCCAAAGTATCAACGAGTTCCTGTTTAGTATAGGGCACCTCTATGAACTCCACATTGTAGCCCGGAGACTGATCTGCCTTTACAGATGGTGTAGCACTGTGGGTAACAACTGTTATATTGTGTCCTCTCTCTATGAGCTTGTCTAGGATGGCTTTAAGGTTGAGCCAGTGGCTAAAGTCTGCAGGCCAGACGAGAATCTTCCCTGCTGTCACACACTGGCTCAGACCAAGCATGAAAAGAAGGCAGAGAGCAGCTCTCGCACATGCACTCATAATGGCTCGAGAATCAGAATGCCGGAATCTCAGCTTACACAGCAAATATCAGAGGAACCATGTGACTAATGGTTCAGTAAAAGAACTAAAAAAAAAAAGAAGAAAACCCTCCAAAGTTGCACAATCCACCACAGTTGCAGCGCAAACTTTGACCCCTATTTCCTGCTGCATCATCGCGACATAACTAGAATCCTCTGGCTTTATGGGCGGGGTTGAAAATCAATTATTAATGCAATTATGAAAATCTTGAATTAATCTCTGTGAATGGATTAGTTACATTTTCATCCAAAAGGTTTAGCTAACCTTGCTTACTGACAATAGACATCACGTGTGGTTACACCACAGTGGTGTTAAATTTTCAATTCTGAATGGTCAGAAGGTGTTGATTAATTTTCTAACAGATGTTGTTTAATTTTTTAACAGCAAGTCTGGCAATAGTGCAGCTGTAATTCAAATCAGTGGGTTATAGCAACATGCTTGCTGTGTTATCGTTTCTACAGTAACAACTCATTCGCAAAAAATGTTGCATTCTCCAGAAAATCTATACCTAATAATAAATAACAACAAGTTTTAATCAGTTTAACAAAGAAAAACGTATAATCACTGATATGGTGAAGTTTTCTGTAAGGAGACTTTTATGTAACATTTATACAGGAGTCTCCAGTTTCAGCACTTTGTAAAAGTCAATAAGTTTTCCATGACAGGAAAGTCTTCAGGACACAAGTTTCTACTTTCTGGCATTTTTTTGTCATATCAAATTCAAGACTGAAAAAGAGAGGCTGGTGAGGGAACTACTGTTCATAGCTACTATAACGTAAGTGATAACAGGAACTAACTTGTCTTGTGGACGTTCCACCACATTAAAAGTAACTAAAGATGGTTAAAGAGCTTATCATTAATAAATTCAAAACTGTAATTACAGGCAAACTGCTGTGATATAAGAGGAATAAAACAATTAGAGACATGCTGTTATAACAAAATAACCAACTAAATTTGGTAATGGTAACAGTAATGTTGCTTCACGGCAGGTTGCATTACACAACCCTGTCACTGGTTATTTTTCTATAACAGCACACTCCAAATGTTTTATTGCATAATGGACACCACATAACGGATGCCTTTGAACACCACATGACTGGCTTTAAATGCATTTTTTCTCGCATCCAGTGAAAACCATGTTATATTTGAATTATCAGTAGTGTAGGATAAATGCATGAAAGCATATTACGCTGCATAAATCAGAATGCTGAACATTATCCACACTACACGGTATTACAGGCTACATCCTACCTTACCTTCTCATTTACAATTCTTGATTCTGATTTTAAGTTTTCTGAAAATGTATACTTGTCCTCAAGAACCTTAACAAGTCTGTGCAGTTACGAAGAACTGAAGGCACTGAAGTGAGTGGCTAGGATTGGTGCGAGAAGTTTCACTGTGAGTACAAAAGCACTTTCAGGAAATCATTTTGCTTTCATGAATTTGTACAAAATAACTTTTATGGGTTTGTATTCTGTCTTATACTGAATAAATGTTTACAAAAAAAAAAAAAAAAACCATAAAATGGCCCTGGTATCTTCACTTACCCATGAGCTCTGAATATAAAGGATCCCACTTTGACGCTGTCAGAAATGTAAACAGAAAATCCTGAAAGAGACTAACTAGTATGTTTTTCACTCTCTGTGGGAAATCCATCTTATCTGTGTAGCCCAGGCTGACCACTGGAACATAAGAAGGTGGTGTTGGCAGCTGCCCACAGAGTCGCTCCAAGGTACTCCCAATACTGTACCTCAGACTGATGATAAACGGCAGGTTCAGTTTTAGAGCCAGGAGTTCGCCACACATATTCACGGGATCTGTCAGAAGAATGTCAAACTGTTCCTTTCTCCACTTCTCCAGCAGATCTTCACGTGCAAAAAGCTCTCTGCATAGTGCCTGATTCTTCTCTGTGCTCGTGTCAAGGATCTCCTTGATCTTCAGAGAAGTCTGGATCATGTTGCCATGTTGCACATCATACATCCAGTACTTCGTAAATTCATCCAACATGTTAATGACATCCTGCTTTGTGTGCGGCACCTGTATGATCTCCACACTGTAGCCCCGAGACTGATCTGTATTTACAGATGGTGTAGCACTGTGGGTAATGATGGTCACATCATGTCCTCTTGCTATAAGCTCATCTATGATGACTTTAACGTTGAGCCAGTGGCTGAATTCTCCTGGCCAGATGAGGATCTTCCCTGCGGTCACATACAGTGGAGTCTGGCTCAGACCGAGCAGGAGAAGAAAGCAAAGAGCAGCTCTCTCGCACGCACTCATGACTGTAGGCTTCTCAGCTCACACACAGAATGCACCACAATAACAATCCACTATAAAGGGCAATAAAAGTACAGTACATTGACCTTTAGTCCCAGTTAGGAGCTGGATACACACTGAAAAATATGGTTTGGTGAGGAGGGTGATGCCTCCTCACACAATCCCACAGCTTCTTATGAACCTAACACATTATTGGCCAATGTGGATCAACTGTGTTTTGGAATTAACTGCAGTTATGCTAGATGCACCTTGTATAGCATTAATCCAGCTATTAGCATATGAGTATAATAGTCTCTTCATCCACTGGGTTGAAAACCTCTTACACGCCACAGTACATCCTAATTTTTTCTTTCCCCAAGAGATTTTGTAACCAACTCACAAGCTTAGACATGGCCAAAACAGGTTCATTGTCTCAATATCTCAGTTGTTGTAGATACAGAAGGTGCTTGGGTGGCATAGGGTGGCGGCGCACGTGCACAAACGGCTTTGCTCTCCTCGAGGTGGCTGTTTGTTTTTGTTTTTATTTGTTGTTGTTTGTCTTTTTTGCCGACAAGCGCCTCGACATACAAACGGCAAGACCTACTAAGGATTGGGTCGTTGTGTGGTGAATTAAATCGCACCAGGACCTTTCACGACGAGTATATTCCGCCGGAGATCGTGCGACCAGCGGGGTCTCCGTGGGTCACTGTACCGGACGGAAGACGCAGGAGGCGGCGCAGGGACCGACGCCAGAAGCGCGGCTGCAGAGCGGGGACTCAGACCCGGCTAAGGAGAGCCTCACACAGGCCCGCGCTACCCAGCATCTTCCTAACCAACACCAGATCGCTCAACAGCAAGATGGATGAGCTGACGATGATCAGCGCAGGACTGCTCGATTATGGCGATAACAGAGACGTGGCAGCATGAGAGGATACCGGATGAGGCTATCACGCTAGTAGGCTGGGCCTGAAACTAACTTTTTGCCACACCTGCCAATGGCCGGTCACGTGAAACTCTTTTTGCAAAAACAGACAGTTATTACTACAATGACTAAACATATTTAAAATGTTTTTAATTTGTCCTTGCTTTACTTTCAAGAAGAACAACAACAACAAACTGATTTATTGATTTATTAACTTTTTATTTTTTCAGTTTCTTTGAATAATGAATCAATTCATTTCACTGACTGAAAGCCAGACAATCAAATCAGCCTCCTCTCTTTTTCACACACATTCCCATTAACCCCTCATCCTCCCATGAACCATATTCTTCATCTCTGTGGCTGTTTGCTCCTGAAGTGTGGTCAGAGCCTTGACTGTCGGAGTTGACAAGGCAGGTAAAGACGTGGCCTGTGCAACGCAGTGTTTGTGGCACCAGGACCTTTGCATGTTTTTGGCAAACGGAGCAGGCCATCGTGTTAGTCGTGGTATCAAATACAAGCCAGTCTCTCTTTGATGCATTGTCAGTGAAACGCCATCTCTCGCTAAAACGCCGAGAACCGTCATGGCTTTCTGATGTTTGCTCGTCATGTTTCCATTTTGGCAGCGTAACCCCAGGTATGTGTCGCCACATTCTCGGGTGACGTTGAATAAAGAAAGGAAAAGTTAAATAAAGCAGCAATATTTTCTGAGGTAAAAGTTATTAAGCTAGCCAATCACTGCTCTGACCTTATCAGCCCGTTTGTATTCTATTATTTGATTCGCTCTTGACAGGACAGCTATGACAAGGCAGCTAACCAATCACGATGATCTCGTCTTCGGAAAAGATTATACATCAGAAACAGCAAATCTCTTTAAAAACTGGCTGTTGTTCTCACTACATTGCATTGTTATAATTCGTAAAAGTTTTACCCGCCAACTGGCGACTGACCCTGTTACATTTGCATTTGGCGCTTGGCGAGTGTTAATTTTAGGCCCTGCTAGTAGGGGTGTAACAATACATCGATATGGATCGATGCATCGATTAAATTTCTAACGATACGATGCATCGATGCGACGCGTAAAATATCGATATGCGGTACCTTTATTTTGACAATCTATTTTTTTTTATTTTTTATTTAAGTAAATTTTTTTTCTACAACTAGAGTACCTCAGTGATTTGCACTATTGCACATTGTGGCACAAAAGACTGGAAGACTTTGACTGTTGCCATCATAAGCTTGATTGATTTCATGTGACTTCATTTTTCCCCCCATTAAAAAAAAAAAAAAATGTGTAATTTCTTTTGTTAGTTTGTTGTTGTAAATGTCCCAATTGGGATAGAGAGTGTGCAGTTTTCAAAGAGTTTAATTAAATGTTCATGTTATATATTTTGGTTGCATTTGTGAGTTATTAAAAATGTGACTGCTTGTGTAAACTAGGCACATAATATCAAAATATCAATAAATTAATCGAATCGAATCATAATCGTATCGCAGAAATTGTTGAGGTATTGGCAAATATCGTATCGCTGGCGGAGAAAATCGATATCGTATCGTATCGTGATGAACTATCCGATTTACACCCCTACATGCTAGCAGGTCGCACAGAGCACCTGCACCAGCAGAGCTGACAGGAACGGTGACTCCTGTAAGAGCAGAGGATGGGGGTTGTGCGTCTACTCCAACAAGTGGTGTACAAACGCTTCAGTGACTGAAAGACATTGCTCACCAGACCTAGAGTTTGTCACACTGAGATGCCGGCCTTTCTACCTGCCTCATGAATTCACTGTTGTTATCGTCATGGCTGTGTACATTCCACCTAGTGGTAATGCTACCGTGGCAATGAACATCCTGCAAATTGCCATCAGTAAACTGCAGTCCATTCATCCAGATGGGATTTTTGTCGTGGCTGGAGACTTCAACCACACAAATCTAAAGACTGTCCTCCCTAAGTTCTATCAGCATGTTACATGTTCAACGAGAGGTCACAACATGCTGGACCTATGGAAGAATTTTTCTGCTATCTTTGTCAATATTATTTGTCAATCAGTATATGAAATCAGTATTATGTCAATCAGTATCTATGCAACAGTATTGTAATGTGATCTTGTGTTAAACCATGACCTTAAATCACCTCATGTATTCAAGCAAGTACCTAACTTTCAGAGTTTTACTCATACACTACACTGTGTCATTTCTGATCATTCTTAATTAAAAATAATAGGCAAGTATAATCAAATATAAGAGATTTAGTACATTTAGAGAGTGACTTTATGCATATGATGTTTACAAGGATATTTCTTTGTATGTGAATCGAAGAAAACAAACTGGCGTGACCTTGCAGGTGGTGTAATGAAGGCTAATGTTTGAAGGCTAATTTTTTTTTTAAAAAATAACTTGACTGACCTCTGACCACGGTTAAAACTAAGATAAAGGGACAGTGAAATAATTGTGGCAAGAGGCAGGTGTGTGATTAAAAGAAGAAAAGAGAAAACTCCATCTAATGAGATCATTGTTTTAGAACTGTGTAAAAGCATGAGCCACGACTATGTAAATCAGATCTTGGCTTTGTCGTTTGATTCAATAAAGTCTATTGATTTTTTGCATCCAGAACCCCTTGTCTTTGGAAGTCTTTTTTCTTATTTTGAATTGAAGTGTTTTTGTCATGACAGGCCACGTATACAGTGACATCAAGGATGGATATAAAGTTTCCACCCGACCTCATCTAGGCTAGTCTGACCATCTGTCCCTCTTCCTCACTCCAGCATACAGACCTCTCATTAATTAAAGCATGCCTAGAATGATAAGCATAAAGATCTGGCCGGAGGATGCAATCTCACAACTACAGGACTGCTTCGAGCGCACCAACGGGGACCTGTTTGCACAGCAGGACCTAGCAGACTTTACATCCACTGTTTTGTTTTACATTCAGAACTGTATTGATAATGTCACTGTTGAGAGACAGATCGGATGCTATCAAAACAGCAAACTGTGGATGACCAGGGATGTCAAACAGCTACTGAGGGACCGCGATTCAGCCTTTAGGAATGGAAACACAGAGTTGCCAGATCCAACCTAAAGAGAGGTATAAAGGAGGCAAAAGCAGCATACAGGAGAAAGATCGAGGGACACTTCAATGGGGGGACCCACGGCACGTATGGCAGGGTATCCAGCACCTCACAAACTTCAAGGGCTCCAAAGATCCACCCACCAGCACCAGCAGTAACCTGGCAGAGGAGCTCAACCACTTTTTTGCATGTTTTGAGGTGTCTGAGGCAGAGTCTGGGGTCACACCCCCACCATCCCCCAACGACCTGACACTCACCGTGAGTACGGAGGAGGTCAGGAGAGTGCTCCGTGGAATGAACCCCATGAAAGCTGCCGGTCCCAACGGTATTCCAGCTGACTGAGGTTTTTACTGCCATCTTCAACCTCTCACTGTCCACCTGCACTGTCCCCACATGCTTCAAATCTGCCACCACTGTGCCGGTCCCTAAGAAAACATCTGTCAGCAACCATAATGACTATAGACCGGTGGCTCTCACCTCCATTGTGATGAAGTGCTTCGAATGGCTGGTATTAAAGCACATTAAATCCTCCCTCCCTCCCAATCTGAACCACCACCAGTTTGCATATACAGCCAACAGGTCAATGGGAGATGCCATCGACACAGCGCTTCACACTGTGTTAACACATCTGGAACAACCCTGCTCATATGTGGATTTCAGTTCTGCATTCAATACCATCATCCCCAGCAGAATGGTGTCTAAACTTCGCAGTCTGGGTGTTGGCCAACACACATGTCTGTGGATCAAGGACTTCTTAACAGACCGTCCACAGTTAGTCAGGCTGGGGTCCTGATCCTCAGCACTGGGGCCCCCCAGGGCTGTGTGTTGAGTCCTCTGCTGTTCACCTTATACACCCATGACTGTACACCAACTCACAACAGCAACAACATTATTAAGTTTGCAGATGACACAAATGTTTTGGGTCTGATCAGCAACAACAATGAGTCGGCCTACAGAGATGAAATCCAAAAACTCACTGCATGGTGCTCAGACAACAACTTGGCACTTAACCTTTCCAAAACGAAGGAAGAGGGAGGAACCTGCTCCTCTTTATATCAAAGGAGACAGGGTGGAGAGGGTCAGTGATTTCAATTTCCTGGGAACGTACATTTCTCAGGACCTCACATGGCATAACAACACCACTGCCCTTGTGAAAAAGGCACAGCAGCGACTGTACTTTTTGAGGTCATTGAAAAGAGTGAATCCAGACCAAGACCCAGGATCTGTTGTTGTCTTTATAAATGTTCGGTGGAAAGCATCATCACCCATGACATCCTGGTGTGGTTTGAAAGCTGCACCACGACTGACAAGAAGGCTCTGGAGAGAGTCATTAAGTCAGCACAGGACATTATAAGGACACAGCTTCCCTCACTGACTGACATATACAGAGCCAGATGCCGAAGCAGAGCCACCAACATCATACAGGACTGCTCTCACCCAAGCAACAGCCTGTTCACATGGCTTCCTTCTGGGAAGCTCTACAGGTCTATTAAGGCCCGCACCTCCAGACTTCTAAACAGTTTCTACCCAAGTGCCGTAAGAGAACTAAACACTTGATGCTGGGACTGTGCAAAACAATGTCTTCTTGTCGTTTCATCTTATTTATTTATTACTATTGAGTTGTTTGTTGTTTGTTGTTTTATTCTGTTTTATTCTGTTACCTTAGACCACAGAGGAGATGACTTTTTAAATTTCGTTGTACTATGTGAAATGATAATAAAGGGATTCTATTCTATTCTATTCTATATAGAATACATTGGACTAAACAATGACTCAACAGTGTTACTACTATGTAAGTGGCTAACTGGAAAGTAGTTCTAGGGCACAATTTATAATTTTATGATTTTCAAACTCTCAACTATCAGACCTTTTTGAACGCAGTAGACAACAGATGACAATTTTATTTTTTTTTTTTCACATTTTCTCACCAGTTTGGAAGCCTAACACATGCCCTTCCATGTCATGAGAAGCCAGCCAGCCACATCTTTTCAAATGGCTGCTCATACTGCATCACGGGGCAGCATAACTGACTCCGAAGAAAATGCTATCTGCCCTCCTCAGCATACATGAGCTCACACATGCCCATGATTAGCTAGTGTGACTGACAGGGGAGACAGAGTATGCCATCCCTCCCACCCAGACAGCACGGCCAATTTCACACCACTGACCCCAGCCACAGATGTCTGTGGCATCACTGGCATTCAAACTCACAATCTCCAGATGGTAGGGCAACAAATGACAAGTAAGTAAGTAATCGTCATCAATTAGAAACTAAGCCATACATTGGTACATTGAACTTTATCATCAACAATCCCACAGGTTCCAGTCACCATAACATTATTTTCCAATCCACATTAGTTATAGTACATGGTCATTTCTACTTACAAGCTACTCTAGATCAGGATAAACAACTGTCTATTAGAACTAAATCCAAGTACCTTGTATAACATTATTCTAATCATTAGCATATGAGTGTTATAGTCTCATATCTGCTGTGCTGAAAGTCTTGCTATGCTATGACCAGAAAACCAAGAAATTTTGTAACCCACTCATTTACACTGCTAGAAAAAAAAAACACTAAAACAAGTTTGTTAACAATGCCTCAGTTGTTGTACATAAAAAAGTTCTTGGGTGACATATGATACATTGGACTGGATTCCTTCAGCACCAACAGTTTTAGCACTGCATGAGTGGCTAACCAGAACAGGATTATTTCAGCACACTTTAAGGTTTTAAAATGTGACAGTCTTATTGTTCTGCTTTTTGGACTCTGAACTAGCAGACCTCCTTGAACCCAGACAGTAGAGCAATAGACAAGTTTAAGAGTTCACTCACCGTCCTGTTAAATAATCACTACAGTATAACCACAGTGGTGACTGTTTAACAGAACAACCCAAACCAACTTTTTGGGTCAATTACGAACCAGGCCAATTTGTGCAATTTCTGAAGTGTTTTTAGTTATCTTATGGAAATTTTGCAATTCTCTTTTAAATTTTGCAATTCTCTTCATTTCCACACCAGCAATTCTAGCAACAACAGACTGGTGGATGGTTTATCGAAAAGGCTTTGAGTCCTGAAGAGGTTGGGGTCTGGCAGTATCACTGTAACACTTGTCTGCAGGAGTCACTTATCGGACGCAGTCACCGCATAATGAGCAATGTTTTTGGCTGTAAAGCGCCCCATGGCCAGTCCCTGCTTCAGGAGCATGCTCTGTAAGATTCTGTAGTGGTGTTGTAGCACTGATTGTTCAGAAGGTGCTGATTAATTTTCCATAACAGCACCTCTTACAGTAGTTCTGGTTGCAAGGTTTGTATTAATGCACTTATTCTTGTATGTTTTTGTTTCTATAGCAACAACTTAGACAGGCACTTGAATGGCAGATAAATCCACATAAACATAAACATCACTCCCTTTTTGATTGTTTTCCTGTAATAGCATTCCCCAAGTGCTTTGTTACTTACATAAGAGACACCACAAAAAGGTGGCTCCAAAATAGGAGATTTTATTTTATTTTTTTAATCTAGAGACTTCAAGATGAACTTTTATGGGATTGCATTCTCCTCTTGGACTGAACTATTTGATGTCATTTGTCATTTAATGCTCAAGATGATGAGAAACATCAATTAAAAGTTTTAAAAGTAGAAACTTTGAAGGTGAAATGTCACACTTGATAAGGGATACTGGTATCTTCACTTACCCATGAGCTCTGTATACAAAGGATCCCACTTTACTGTAGTCACAAGCATTAACAAAATATCCTGGAAGAGATTAAACAGTATGTTTTTCACTCTCTGTGGGAAATCCATCTTATCTGTGTAGCTGAAGCTGACCGCTGGAACATAAGAAGATGGTGTTGGCAGCTGCCCACAGAGTCGCTCTATAGAACTCCCAAAACTGAATCTCAGACTGATGATAAACGGCAGGTTCAGTTTCAGAGCCAGGAGGTCGCCACACATATACATGGGATCTGTCAGAAGAACGTCAAACTGTTCCTTTCTCCACTTCTCCAGCAGATCTTCACGCGCAAAAAGCTCCCTGCATATTGCGTGATTCTGCTCTGTGCTCATGTCAAGGATCTCCTTGATCTTCAGAGAAGTCTGGATCATGTTGCCATGTTGCACGTCATACATCCAGTACTTCGTAAATTCATCCAACATGTTAATGACATCCTGCTTTGTGTGCGGCACCTGTATGATCTCCACATTGTAGCCCCGAGACTGATCTGTATTTACAGATGGTGTAGCACTGTGGGTAATGATGGTCACATCATGTCCTCTTGCTATAAGCTCGTCTACGACGACTTGGACATTAAGCCAGTGGCTGAATTCTACTGGCCAGATGAGGATCTTCCCTGCTGTTACGTACAGCAGAGTCTGGTTCAGACTAAGCAGGAGGAGAAAGCAAAGAGCAGCTCTCTCGCACGCACTCATGACAGCAGGATGATCAGGGTTCTCCGTGCACACACTCCCCGTCAGAGGTAGAGATACAGACTAAATGGCTCCAGACACCAGAAATCAATAAATATGCCTTACAGAAGCACGCAATCCACTATAAAGAGCAAATAAGGACCATGGTACATTGAACTTTATCCCCAACTAGGGGCTGGATATACACTGAACACTGTCACCTGGTGAGGAGGGATGTGCTTCCTTAACACATTAACATTTCCCAATCCACATTAGTTATACACACTTAATTTAATAAAATAGTTGTTCAGAGTAGCTTGTAGGTAGAAATAACTCTTAGTTATACCTTGTATAACAGTAATCCAGTCATTAGCATATAAGCATAATAGTCTCTTAATCTACTGTGTTGAAAGTCTTTGCTATGACCAGAACACCAAGAGATTTTGTAAGCCACTCACAAAAATATAGTTTAGCTATTTACACTGCCAGAAACTAGAAAGAAAAACAAAAAACAAAAAAAATGTCAAAACAAGTTTGTTAATAACATCTCAGTTTTTGTAGATACGAAAGGTGCTTCGGTGAAATATGACACATTGGATTGAATGATGTAAAACTCATTTTTTCTGACTGGTTAACCTGAAACCTTTTTGGATTTTGGAACTTTGAAGCCCAAATACTTAACCATTTGCTTGCATCAGCACATCAAAAAAAAAAATTTATATGTTATAAATTTCAACAGGATTATTCCAGCACAGTGCCCAGATTTAAGATTGAAAAATGTGACAGTCTTACCGTTCTTCCATTGGACTCTGAACTAGCAGACCTCCTTGAACCCACACAGTAGAGTGATGCATGACAAGTTTAAGAGTTCACTCACTAACCCGTCCTATTAAACAGTCACTGTACAACCACAGTGGTGACTGTTTAACAGAAAAACCCAGACTGGCATCATTTACAAACCAGGCCAATTTGCACCATCTCTGAAGGGTTCTAAGTTGTCTGTATTAAGTGCATCTTATGGGACTGGTCAATAGGTGTTGATTCATTTTCTATGACAGCAGCCTCCAGGTTTATATTAATGTTTATATTATATTAGGTTTATATTAATGTTCTTGCTCTACGATGTTATTATTTCTACCGTATAGTAAAAACATACACTTTAAGCACTTGCATTTCAGACACGCCACAAAAACAGATTAAAAAATGTCTTTTGTAAAATGTAATCATTGATATGATGCAGTGTTTTATCTGTAAATTTTTAGTTTATTTAACATTTATGTAAGGAGTCTCCCGTGTCAGTGCTTCGTAACAGTCAGAAAAGCAGTAAAGAGACTTTGCGATTTGTCATTAAGATGTTTTTATGCAAGACATGTTTTTTTAATGAAATTAATCAACTCAAGTGGGTGCTTTAGGTTGGGCAGCACCACACCATCCTGTCTTGGATCATTTTCTTATAATGGCATGCCCTGGGTATTTTATTGCTTAAATAACAGGCACCTCATAAAGGATATCTTCGAAAATGGGAGACATTTTTAAAACATCTAATGTTTTAAATTTAATTTATGATGAGTGGTGTCAAGCAACATGACCTACACCTTCATCACTAACAACATGAAAATCAATTACTGTGGGGGAAAAATAATTATGCTACACCCAGTCCACTGTGTAACTAGAGTAGAGACTATGTTATATTTGAATGGGATTATGCTGTGTAAAATCAAATCAGAATGCTGAACATTATTCACACTACACAATATTACAGGCTACAATAAAACCCCCTTACCTTCTCATTTACAATTCTTCATGTTGATGTAGGACCTTTACAAACCTGTGCAGTTACCAAGAATGGCACTTAAAGCAAAGTGAGAGGCTAGAATTGGTGCAAAGAAATTTTTGCTGTGAGTACAAAAGCACTTTCAGGAACTCATTTCACTTTGATGAATTTACTCAGCCTCATTGAAAATGATCATAAATTGACACAAAGGGATACTGGTTTCTTCACTTACCCATGAGCTCTGTATACAATGGATCCCACTTTGTTGCAGTCAGAAACATGAACAGAAGATCCTGAAAGAGATTAAACAGTATGTTTTTCACTCTCTGTGGGAAATCCATCTGATTCGTGTAGCCCAGGCTGACCGATGGAACATAAGAGGCAGGTGTTGGCAGCTGCCCACAGAGTCGCTCCATAGAACTCCCAAAACTGAATCTCAGACTGACGATAAACGGCAGGTTCAGTTTCAGAGCTAGAAGTGCCCTGCACATATACATGGGGTCTGTCAGAAGAACATCAAACTGTTCCTTTCTCCACTTCTCCAGCAGATCTTCCCGTGCAAAAAGCTCCCTGCACATTACCTGATTCTGCTCTATGGTTTTGTCAAGGACCTCCTTTATCTTTAGAAAGACCTGAATCATGTTGTCATTTGGCACTTCATTTACCCAATACTTGAACATTAGGTCCAAATTATTAAAAATGTCTTGTTTGGTGTAGGGCACCTGTATGATCTCCACGTTGTAGCCTGGAGACTGATCTGTCCTTACAGATGGTGTAGCACTGTGGGTAACTACTGTCACACTGTGTCCTCTCGCTATGAGTTCATCTATGATGACATTAATGTTGAGCCAGTGGCTAAAATCCGCAGGCCAGACGAGAATCTTCCCTGCTGTCACACACAGTGGAGTCTGGCTCAGACTGAGCAGAAGGAAAAGACAGAGAGCAGCTCTCTCACATGCACTCATGATGGCTGCAAAATCAGGTATCTTACCTCACACACCAAACTTCAGAGCACTTCTGCCAAACTCAAACACGGCCCACTGCCTCGTTTCAGTCAGCCAGTGAGCAACTTGCCAAAAAATAGTACTGAAATGGTTCACTACTCAACACTTCCACACTGTCTACGAATCACAGCAAAGCGTAGAAACCACCCACGTTATGCACAGCACGCACGGGCTCACAGTGCTGAAGGCTGGTTTATCCAATGGGTATAAAAGGTAGACACACCTCTCACAAAGGTATTTGTGATGTAAAAATCGAAACAAAGATAAATCATATCAGAACATTTCCGTCTTAAAGGTAAAAATTACAATCTGTACGTCTGTACAATCTGTACAAATTACAATCTGTACAAAAAGCACAATCTGTAATGCCACAGAAAACCAAACTGACACATTTCAGAGAAAAAAGATAAAAATAAAAAATAATAACCTACACCCCTGAACTAATACTCAGTTGAAGCACCCTTTGATTTTATTCCACCACTCAGTCTGTTTGGGTAAGAGTCTATCAGCATGGTACATCTTGACTTGGCAATATTTTCCCACTCTTTCTTGCAGAAACATTCTAGATCCTTCAAATTGTAAGGGCATCTCCTGTGCACAGCCTGCTTCAGGTCACCCCACAGATTTTTAGCTGGACTCAGGTCTGGGCTTTGGCTAGGTCATTCAAAAACATTGATCTTCTTTTGGTTAAGCCATTCCTTTGTTGATTTGGATGTATGTTTTGGGTCACTGTCATGCTGAAAGGTGAAATTCCTTTTCATCTTCAGCTTTCTAGCAGACACCTGAAGGTTTTGCACTAAAATTGACTGATATTTGTAGGTATTAATGATTCCCTCCACCTTGAAAAAAGCCCCAGTTCTGGCTGAAGAAAAGCAGCTCTAAAGCATGTTGCTGCCACCACCATGCTTCACTGTGGGGATGGTGTTCTTTTGGTGATGTGCTTTTTTTTTTTTTTTTTGGCACCAAACATACCTTTTGGAATTATGGAATTATTATAACCTTTGGAATTGGTCTCATCAGACCATAACACATTTTGCCACATGGTTTGGGGTGATTTAGTTGAGCTTTTTAGTTTTTTTTTTGTGAGAAAGGGCTTCTGTCTAGCCACCCTACCCCATAGCCCAGACATGTGAAGAATATGAGAGATTGTTGTCACATGCAGAGAGTAATCAGTACTCGTCAGATATTCCTGCAGCTCCTTTAATGTTGCTGTAGGTCTCTTGCAGCCTCCCTGGTAAGTTTTTGTCTTGCCCTTTTGTAAATTTTGGAGGGATGCCCTGTTCTTGGTCACTGTGGTGCTCCATTTTCTCCACTTGTTGATGATGGCCTTGATGGTGTTCCATGGTTTATCTAATGTTCTGGAAATTCTTTTATACCCCTCTCCTGATCAGAGCATGTGAGCAGAGCGGAGAGGGGAGCAAACATTACAGTTCAGTTGGAAACCAGATGGACAGGGATGTTTTGGCTCTGAAGTGCCATCTAGTGGATGCCATTTTTAATCCTTAAACTTATACTCGCATGTAATGTGAGCCTGTACTCTAGGAGGCGCTGTCACCAGTGATGCCGACTCTTCAGAGGAAAGTAGCTAGATGATGTCACAGGCTAATTTGCATATTAATTATTCATCATTGGCTTAGCAAATTTCAAATTAGGGTGCATGAAGAAAGAAGATTTTCACTTAAAACAGAATAGAATTTTCTTACAATAGAAAATAATGGATTATTTATTTCTTAACTAATAAGATCTGTTAAGCACAACACAGTCAGGCATTACACTCTGATGGTAAGTTGAGTGACCCTGCTCTCTCAGCTAGTATATCAGCAGAATTTTCACTAAAAGCATTTCTGAAGTGTTTTAGCATATTCTGGCTGATCCTCACGGGCCCCTCACATAGTATGTATATATAATTATTATTCATTTCATGTATAATAATATATAGGTATATCTACAGTATGTTTTCATAAAGTAACAAGTGTCAAATTTAATACATTTTCAGTTCAAAATTAGATTCAGTATACTGTCTGCTAATCACATTGCTTTAACATTGACAGTGACATTTTTGTACTTTGACTAACATTTCACATTACACATTAACATACACATTTAATTTTCCCATCCATGTTAAACTTGAAATAAAAGCCTGAGGTGCACAGTAAAATGTTCACACACTTTATTGCCAACATTACACTTAATTTGATTATTACTCTGAATTATCATTTGTTTATTTAAAGCAGTAATGCTGGGCACAATGCAAACCTTTTGCAATGCAACCCAGTCTTTGATGCAGCTCTAGCAGCTTATTTTGAGCAAACATATCTTTGTTCAACTGTGCTCAAGATAATATCATTAACCAACGTTTAGAGGTTACAGCAGAAATTCCAGCCCAAACAAACAACCCAAAAGTCATCCAAAAAATTTGGACATTGAAAAAAGGGACATATTTTGCTCAGCCTTTGTGTGGGGAAACAAGTATTTCACACGCATTTCTGATGTACGGACTTTATCTGGTCTATAATCCCTCTTTCCCTCTCTCAATCTTTGAAATATACCTTACAATAGAAATGGTTCAGGACATCGTAGACACACTGTCTGCACTTACACACTGTCTTGCATACGTTTATTAGATTTATTTCCAATTGTTTGCATTAAAATAAGATCCTGGCAGGTGCAAAAAAATTTTTTAAACTAGCCCAATCTGGCAACCCTGTCATTAACTGTCTGTTTACTGCTGTTCCACTAGAGTGAGCATGAGGCAGCATGATTCTTGCCCCAATAGGCCTCTATTAGTGCTTGTTGCAGTTACTCTTTTTGACCACTAGGTGCATAACAACTCTACAGAAGCTAAATGGAGCTGTGAACACGCTGCCCCATGATTGCAGAACATCTAGAAAGGTGAGCAAATCAATGGAACATCGGCTTATACCTGTCAAATAGAAACATTTTTAAAATTGTTTGTCACTCCGGGTAAGTAATTAGTACCTCAATGTAATTTATATTTGTTGAACAGCTGATATAAATGGTGGGGTTCTGCACCACCTGCCCCTATGGTCGAGCCACCACTGGTTTGGTTCAATGACTGTCTCCAAATCATTGAAATATTACATTTAGCCTGCTTTTCCCCCCCTGCATTTGCCTGCATTTCTTTATCGTCTGCCTTGCTGTCCCCACTGCGACAACTAGGGACTGTATTAATCGAATAACAAGAAGATCAATTACGGTGTGAAAAAAAAGCTACACCCAGTCCACTGTGTAACTAGAGTAGAGACTATGTTATATTTGAATGGGATTATGCTGTGTAAAATCAAATCAAATCAGAATGCTGAACATTATTCACACTACACAGTATTACAGACTACAATAAAACCCCCTTACCTTCTCATTTACAATTCTTCATGTTGATGTAGGTTTTCTGAAAACATATACTTGTCCTTAAGGACCTTTACAAACCTGTGCAGTTACCAAGAATGGCACTTAAAGCAAAGTGAGAGGCTAGAATTGGTGCAAAGAAATTTTTGCTGTGAGTACAAAAGCACTTTCAGGAACTCATTTCACTTTGATGAATTTGCTCAGCCTTCTTAAAACTATTTGAAAATAATCATAAATTGACACAAAGGGATACTGGTTTCTTCACTTACCCATGAGCTCTGTATACAATGGATCCCACTTTGTTGCTGTCAGAAACATGAACAGAAGATCCTGGAAGAGATTAAACAGTATGTTTTTCACTCTCTGTGGGAAATCCATCTGATTCGTGTAGCCCAGGCTGACCGATGGAACATAAGAGGCAGGTGTTGGCAGCTGCCCACAGAGTCGCTCCATAGAACTCCCAAAACTGAATCTCAGACTGACGATAAACGGCAGGTTCAGTTTCAGAGCTAGAAGTGCCCTGCACATATACATGGGGTCTGTCAGAAGAACGTCAAACTGTTCCTTTCTCCACTTCTCCAGCAGATCTTCCCGTGCAAAAAGCTCCCTGCACATTACCTGATTCTGCTCTATGGTTTTGTCAAGGACCTCCTTTATCTTTAGAAAGACCTGAATCATGTTGTCATTTGGCACTTCATTTACCCAATACTTGAACATTAGGTCCAAATTATTAAAAATGTCTTGTTTGGTGTAGGGCACCTGTATGATCTCCACGTTGTAGCCTGGAGACTGATCTGTCCTTACAGATGGTGTAGCACTGTGGGTAACTACTGTCACACTGTGTCCTCTCGCTATGAGTTCATCTATGATGACATTAATGTTGAGCCAGTGGCTAAAATCCGCAGGCCAGACGAGAATCTTCCCTGCTGTCACACACAGTGGCGTCTGGCTCAGACTGAGCAGGAGGAAAAGACAGAGAGCAGCTCTCTCACATGCACTCATGATGGCTGCAAAATCAGGTATCTTACCTCACACACCAAACTTCAGAGCACTTCTGCCAAACTCAAACACGGCCCACTGCCTCGTTTCAGTCAGCCAGTGAGCAACTTGCCAAAAAATAGTACTGAAATGGTTCACTACTCAGCACTTCCACACTGTCTACGAATCACAGCAAAGCGTAGAAACCACCCACGTTATGCACAGCACGCACGGGCTCACAGTGCTGAAGGCTGGTTTATCCAATGGGTATAAAAGGTAGACACACCTTTCACAAAGGTATTTGTGATGTAAAAATCGAAACAAAGATAAATCATATCAGAACATTTCCGTCTTAAAGGTAAAAATTACAATCTGTATGTCTGTACAATCTGTACAAATTACAATCTGTACAAAAAGCACAATCTGTAATGCCACAGAAAACCAAACTGACACATTTCAGAGAAAAAAGATAAAAATAAAAAATAATAACCTACACCCCTGAACTAATACTCAGTTGAAGCACCCTTTGATTTTATTCCACCACTCAGTCTGTTTGGGTAAGAGTCTATCAGCATGGTACATCTTGACTTGGCAATATTTTCCCACTCTTTCTTGCAGAAACATTCTAGAGCCTTCAAATTGTAAGGGCATCTCCTGTGCACAGCCTGCTTCAGGTCACCCCACAGATTTTTAGCTGGACTCAGGTCTGGGCTTTGGCTAGGTCATTCAAAAACATTGATCTTCTTTTGGTTAAGCCATTCCTTTGTTGATTTGGATGTATGTTTTGGGTCACTGTCATGCTGAAAGGTGAAATTCCTTTTCATCTTCAGCTTTCTAGCAGACACCTGAAGGTTTTGCACTAAGACTGACAGATATTTGTAGGTATTAATGATTCCCTCCACCTTGAAAAAAGCCCCAGTTCTGGCTGAAGAAAAGCAGCTCTAAAGCATGATGCTGCCACCACCATGCTTCACTGTGGGGATGGTGTACTTTTGGTGATGTGCTTTTTTTTTTTTTTTTTGGCACCAAACATACCTTTTGGAACTATGGAATTATTATAACTTTTGGAATTGGTCTCTTCAGACCATAACACATTTTGCCACATGGTTTGGGGTGATTTAGTTGAGCTTTTTAGTTTTTTTTTTTGTGAGAAAGGGCTAGCCACCCTACCCCATAGCCCAGACATGTGAAGAATATGAGAGATTGTTGTCACATGCAAGAGTAATCAGTACTCGTCAGATATTCCTGCAGCTCCTTTAATGTTGCTGTAGGTCTCTTGCAGCCTCCCTGGTAAGGTTTTGTCTTGCCCTTTTGTAAATTTTGGAGGGATGCCCTGTTCTTGGTCACTGTGGTGCTCCATTTTCTCCACTTGTTGATGATGGCCTTGATGGTGTTCCATGGTTTATCTAATGTTCTGGAAATTCTTTTATACCCCTCTCCTGATCAGAGCATGTGAGCAGAGCGGAGAGGGGAGCAAACATTACAGTTCAGTTGGAAACCAGATGGACAGGGATGTTTTGGCTCTGAAGTGCCATCTAGTGGATGCGATTTTTAATCCTTAAACTCATACTTGCACGTAATGTGAGCCTGTACTCTAGGCGGCGCTGTCACCAGTGATGCCGACTCTTTTCAGAGGAAAGTAGCTAGATGATGTCACAGGCTAATTTGCATATTAATTATTCATCATTGGCTTATCAAATTTCAAATTAGGGTGGATGAAGAAAGAAGATTTTCACTTAAAACAGAATAGAATTTTCTTACAATAGAAAATAATGGATTATTTATTTCTTAACTAATAAGATCTGTTAAGCACAACACAGTCAGGCATTACACTCTGATGGTAAGTTGAGTGACCCTGCTCTCTCAGCTAGTATATCAGCAGAATTTTCACTAAAAGCATTTCTGAAGTGTTTTAGCATATTCTGGCTGATCCTCACGGGCCCCTCACATAGTATGTATATATAATTATTATTCATTTCATGTATAATAATATATAGGTATATCTACAGTATGTTTTCATAAAGTAACAAGTGTCAAATTTAATACATTTTCAGTTCAAAATTAGATTCAGTATACTGTCTGCTAATCACATTGCTTTAACATTGACAGTGACATTTTTGTACTTTGACTAACATTTCACATTACACATTAACATACACATTTAATTTTCCCATCCGTGTTAAACTTGAAATAAAAGCCTGAGGTGCACAGTAAAATGTTCACACACTTTATTGCCAACATTACACTTAATTTGATTATTACTCTGAATTATCATTTGTTTATTTAAAGCAGTAATGCTGGGCACAATGCAAACCTTTTGCAATGCAACCCAGTCTTTGATGCAGCTCTAGCAGCTTATTTTGAGCAAACATATCTTTGTTCAACTGTGCTCAAGATAATATCATTAACCAACGTTTAGAGGTTACAGCAGAAATTCCAGCCCAAACAAACAACCCAAAAGTCATCCAAAAAATTTGGACATTGAAAAAAGGGACATATTTTGCTCAGCCTTTGTGTGGGGAAACAAGTATTTCACACGCATTTCTGATGTACGGACTTTATCTGGTCTATAATCCCTCTTTCCCTCTCTCAATCTTTGAAATATACCTTACAATAGAAATGGTTCAGGACATCGTAGACACACTGTCTGCACTTACACACTGTCTTGCATACGTTTATTAGATTTATTTCCAATTGTTTGCATTAAAATAAGATCCTGGCAGGTGCAAAAAAAATTTTTTAAACTAGCCCAATCTGGCAACCCTGTCATTAACTGTCTGTTCACTGCTGTTCCACTAGAGTGAGCATGAGGCAGCATGATTCTTGCCCCAATAGGCCTCTATTAGTGCTTGTTGCAGTTACTCTTTTTGACCACTAGGTGCATAATAACTCTACAGAAGCTAAATGGAGCTGTGAACACGCTGCCCCATGATTGCAGAACATCTAGAAAGGTGAGCAAATCAATGGAACATCGGCTTATACCTGTCAAATAGAAACATTTTTAAAATTGTTTGTCACTCGGGGTAAGTAATTAGTACCTCAATGTAATTTATATTTGTTGAACAGCTGATATAAATGGTGGGGTTCTGCACCACCTGCCCCTATGGTCGAGCCACCACTGGTTTGGTTCAATGACTGTCTCCAAATCATTGAAATATTACATTTAGCCTGCTTTCCCCCCCCCCTGCATTTGCCAGCATTTCTTTATCGTCTGCCTTGCTGTTTTTCCACCGCTGGACTAGACGACATCCCCACTGCGACAACTAGGGACTGTATTAATCGAATAACAAGAAGATTAATTACAGTGTGAAAAAAAAGCTACACCCAGTCCACTGTGTAACTAGAGTAGAGACTATGTTATATTTGAATGGGATTATGCTGTGTAAAATCAAATCAGAATGCTGAACATTATTCACACTACACAATATTACAGACTACAATAAAACCCCCTTACCTTCTCATTTACAATTCTTCATGTTGATGTAGGTTTTCTGAAAACATATACTTGTCCTTAAGGACCTTTACAAACCTGTGCAGTTACCAAGAATGGCACTTAAAGCAAAGTGAGAGGCTAGAATTGGTGCAAAGAAATTTTTGCTGTGAGTACAAAAGCACTTTCAGGAACTCATTTCACTTTGATGAATTTGCTCAGCCTTCTTAAAACTATTTGAAAATAATCATAAATTGACACAAAGGGATACTGGTTTCTTCACTTACCCATGAGCTCTGTATACAATGGATCCCACTTTGTTGCTGTCAGAAACATGAACAGAAGATCCTGGAAGAGATTAAACAGTATGTTTTTCACTCTCTGTGGGAAATCCATCTGATTCGTGTAGCCCAGGCTGACCGATGGAACATAAGAGGCAGGTGTTGGCAGCTGCCCACAGAGTCGCTCCATAGAACTCCCAAAACTGAATCTCAGACTGACGATAAACGGCAGGTTCAGTTTCAGAGCTAGAAGTGCCCTGCACATATACATGGGGTCTGTCAGAAGAACGTCAAACTGTTCCTTTCTCCACTTCTCCAGCAGATCTTCCCGTGCAAAAAGCTCCCTGCACATTACCTGATTCTGCTCTATGGTTTTGTCAAGGACCTCCTTTATCTTTAGAAAGACCTGAATCATGTTGTCATTTGGCACTTCATTTACCCAATACTTGAACATTAGGTCCAAATTATTAAAAATGTCTTGTTTGGTGTAGGGCACCTGTATGATCTCCACGTTGTAGCCTGGAGACTGATCTGTCCTTACAGATGGTGTAGCACTGTGGGTAACTACTGTCACACTGTGTCCTCTCGCTATGAGTTCATCTATGATGACATTAATGTTGAGCCAGTGGCTAAAATCCGCAGGCCAGACGAGAATCTTCCCTGCTGTCACACACAGTGGAGTCTGGCTCAGACTGAGCAGAAGGAAAAGACAGAGAGCAGCTCTCTCACATGCACTCATGATGGCTGCAAAATCAGGTATCTTACCTCACACACCAAACTTCAGAGCACTTCTGCCAAACTCAAACACGGCCCACTGCCTCGTTTCAGTCAGCCAGTGAGCAACTTGCCAAAAAATAGTACTGAAATGGTTCACTACTCAGCACTTCCACACTGTCTACGAATCACAGCAAAGCGTAGAAACCACCCACGTTATGCACAGCACGCACGGGCTCACAGTGCTGAAGGCTGGTTTATCCAATGGGTATAAAAGGTAGACACACCTCTCACAAAGGTATTTGTGATGTAAAAATCGAAACAAAGATAAATCATATCAGAACATTTCCGTCTTAAAGGTAAAAATTACAATCTGTACGTCTGTACAATCTGTACAAATTACAATCTGTACAAAAAGCACAATCTGTAATGCCACAGAAAACCAAACTGACACATTTCAGAGAAAAAAGATAAAAATAAAAAATAATAACCTACACCCCTGAACTAATACTCAGTTGAAGCACCCTTTGATTTTATTCCACCACTCAGTCTGTTTGGGTAAGAGTCTATCAGCATGGTACATCTTGACTTGGCAATATTTTCTCACTCTTTCTTGCAGAAACATTCTAGATCCTTCAAATTGTAAGGGCATCTCCTGTGCACAGCCTGCTTCAGGTCACCCCACAGATTTTTAGCTGGACTCAGGTCTGGGCTTTGGCTAGGTCATTCAAAAACATTGATCTTCTTTTGGTTAAGCCATTCCTTTGTTGATTTGGATGTATGTTTTGGGTCACTGTCATGCTGAAAGGTGAAATTCCTTTTCATCTTCAGCTTTCTAGCAGACACCTGAAGGTTTTGCACTAAAATTGACTGATATTTGTAGGTATTAATGATTCCCTGCACCTTGAAAAAAGCCCCAGTTCTGGCTGAAGAAAAGCAGCTCTAAAGCATGATGCTGCCACCACCATGCTTCACTGTGGGGATGGTGTTCTTTTGGTGATGTGCTTTTTTTTTTTTTTTTGGCACCAAACATACCTTTTGGAATTATGGAATTATTATAACCTTTGGAATTGGTCTCATCAGACCATAACACATTTTGCCACATGGTTTGGGGTGATTTAGTTGAGCTTTTTAGTTTTTTTTTGTGAGAAAGGGCTTCTGTCTAGCCACCCTACCCCATAGCCCAGACATGTGAAGAATATGAGAGATTGTTGTCACATGCAGAGAGTAATCAGTACTCGTCAGATATTCCTGCAGCTCCTTTAATGTTGCTGTAGGTCTCTTGCAGCCTCCCTGGTAAGTTTTTGTCTTGCCCTTTTGTAAATTTTGGAGGGATGCCCTGTTCTTGGTCACTGTGGTGCTCCATTTTCTCCACTTGTTGATGATGGCCTTGATGGTGTTCCATGGTTTATCTAATGTTCTGGAAATTCTTTTATACCCCTCTCCTGATCAGAGCATGTGAGCAGAGCGGAGAGGGGAGCAAACATTACAGTTCAGTTGGAAACCAGATGGACAGGGATGTTTTGGCTCTGAAGTGCCATCTAGTGGATGCCATTTTTAATCCTTAAACTCATACTCGCATGTAATGTGAGCCTGTACTCTAGGAGGCGCTGTCACCAGTGATGCCGACTCTTCAGAGGAAAGTAGCTAGATGATGTCACAGGCTAATTTGCATATTAATTATTCATCATTGGCTTAGCAAATTTCAAATTAGGGTGCATGAAGAAAGAAGATTTTCACTTAAAACAGAATAGAATTTTCTTACAATAGAAAATAATGGATTATTTATTTCTTAACTAATAAGATCTGTTAAGCACAACACAGTCAGGCATTACACTCTGATGGTAAGTTGAGTGACCCTGCTCTCTCAGCTAGTATATCAGCAGAATTTTCACTAAAAGCATTTCTGAAGTGTTTTAGCATATTCTGGCTGATCCTCACGGGCCCCTCACATAGTATGTATATATAATTATTATTCATTTCATGTATAATAATATATAGGTATATCTACAGTATGTTTTCATAAAGTAACAAGTGTCAAATTTAATACATTTTCAGTTCAAAATTAGATTCAATATACTGTCTGCTAATCACATTGCTTTAACATTGACAGTGACATTTTTGTACTTTGACTAACATTTCACATTACACATTAACATACACATTTAATTTTCCCATCCGTGTTAAACTTGAAATAAAAGCCTGAGGTGCACAGTAAAATGTTCACACACTTTATTGCCAACATTACACTTAATTTGATTATTACTCTGAATTATCATTTGTTTATTTAAAGCAGTAATGCTGGGCACAATGCAAACCTTTTGCAATGCAACCCAGTCTTTGATGCAGCTCTAGCAGCTTATTTTGAGCAAACATATCTTTGTTCAACTGTGCTCAAGATAATATCATTAACCAACGTTTAGAGGTTACAGCAGAAATTCCAGCCCAAACAAACAACCCAAAAGTCATCCAAAAAATTTGGACATTGAAAAAAGGGACATATTTTGCTCAGCCTTTGTGTGGGGAAACAAGTTTTTTACACGCATTTCTGATGTACGGACTTTATCTGGTCTATAATCCCTCTTTCCCTCTCTCAATCTTTGAAATACATCTTACAGTAGAAATGGTTCAGGACATCGTAGACACACTGTCTGCACTTACACACTGTCTTGCATACATTCATTAGATTTATTTCCAATTGTTTGCATTAAAATAAGATCCTGGCAGGTGCAAAAAAAATTTTTTAAACTAGCCCAATCTGGCAACCCTGTCATTAACTGTCTGTTCACTGCTGTTCCACTAGAGTGAGCATGAGGCAGCATGATTCTTGCCCCAATAGGCCTCTATTAGTGCTTGTTGCAGTTACTCTTTTTGACCACTAGGTGCATAATAACTCTACAGAAGCTAAATGGAGCTGTGAACACGCTGCCCCATGATTGCAGAACATCTAGAAAGGTGAGCAAATCAATGGAACATCGGCTTATACCTGTCAAATAGAAACATTTTTAAAATTGTTTGTCACTCGGGGTAAGTAATTAGTACCTCAATGTAATTTATATTTGTTGAACAGCTGATATAAATGGTGGGGTTCTGCACCACCTGCCCCTATGGTCGAGCCACCACTGGTTTGGTTCAATGACTGTCTCCAAATCATTGAAATATTACATTTAGCCTGCTTTTCCCCGCCTGCATTTGCCTGCATTTCTTTATCGTCTGCCTTGCTGTCCCCACTGCGACAACTAGGGACTGTATTAATCGAATAACAAGAAGATCAATTACGGTGTGAAAAAAAAGCTACACCCAGTCCACTGTGTAACTAGAGTAGAGACTATGTTATATTTGAATGGGATTATGCTGTGTAAAATCAAATCAAATCAGAATGCTGAACATTATTCACACTACACAGTATTACAGACTACAATAAAACCCCCTTACCTTCTCATTTACAATTCTTCATGTTGATGTAGGTTTTCTGAAAACATATACTTGTCCTTAAGGACCTTTACAAACCTGTGCAGTTACCAAGAATGGCACTTAAAGCAAAGTGAGAGGCTAGAATTGGTGCAAAGAAATTTTTGCTGTGAGTACAAAAGCACTTTCAGGAACTCATTTCACTTTGATGAATTTGCTCAGCCTTCTTAAAACTATTTGAAAATGATCATAAATTGACACAAAGGGATACTGGTTTCTTCACTTACCCATGAGCTCTGTATACAATGGATCCCACTTTGTTGCTGTCAGAAACATGAACAGAAGATCCTGAAAGAGATTAAACAGTATGTTTTTCACTCTCTGTGGGAAATCCATCTGATTCGTGTAGCCCAGGCTGACCGATGGAACATAAGAGGCAGGTGTTGGCAGCTGCCCACAGAGTCGCTCCATAGAACTCCCAAAACTGAATCTCAGACTGACGATAAACGGCAGGTTCAGTTTCAGAGCTAGAAGTGCCCTGCACATATACATGGGGTCTGTCAGAAGAACGTCAAACTGTTCCTTTCTCCACTTCTCCAGCAGATCTTCCCGTGCAAAAAGCTCCCTGCACATTACCTGATTCTGCTCTATGGTTTTGTCAAGGACCTCCTTTATCTTTAGAAAGACCTGAATCATGTTGTCATTTGGCACTTCATTTACCCAATACTTGAACATTAGGTCCAAATTATTAAAAATGTCTTGTTTGGTGTAGGGCACCTGTATGATTTCCACGTTGTAGCCTGGAGACTGATCTGTCCTTACAGATGGTGTAGCACTGTGGGTAACTACTGTCACACTGTGTCCTCTCGCTATGAGTTCATCTATGATGACATTAATGTTGAGCCAGTGGCTAAAATCCGCAGGCCAGACGAGAATCTTCCCTGCTGTCACACACAGTGGAGTCTGGCTCAGACTGAGCAGGAGGAAAAGACAGAGAGCAGCTCTCTCACATGCACTCATGATGGCTGCAAAATCAGGTATCTTACCTCACACACCAAACTTCAGAGCACTTCTGCCAAACTCAAACACGGCCCACTGCCTCATTTCAGTCAGCCAGTGAGCAACTTGCCAAAAAATAGTACTGAAATGGTTCACTACTCAGCACTTCCACACTGTCTACGAATCACAGCAAAGCGTAGAAACCACCCACGTTATGCACAGCACGCACGGGCTCACAGTGCTGAAGGCTGGTTTATCCAATGGGTATAAAAGGTAGACACACCTTTCACAAAGGTATTTGTGATGTAAAAATCGAAACAAAGATAAATCATATCAGAACATTTCCGTCTTAAAGGTAAAAATTACAATCTGTACGTCTGTACAATCTGTACAAATTACAATCTGTACAAAAAGCACAATCTGTAATGCCACAAAAAACCAAACTGACACATTTCAGAGAAAAAAGATAAAAATAAAAAATAATAACCTACACCCCTGAACTAATACTCAGTTGAAGCACCCTTTGATTTTATTCCACCACTCAGTCTGTTTGGGTAAGAGTCTATCAGCATGGTACATCTTGACTTGGCAATATTTTCCCACTCTTTCTTGCAGAAACATTCTAGAGCCTTCAAATTGTAAGGGCATCTCCTGTGCACAGCCTGCTTCAGGTCACCCCACAGATTTTTAGCTGGACTCAGGTCTGGGCTTTGGCTAGGTCATTCAAAAACATTGATCTTCTTTTGGTTAAGCCATTCCTTTGTTGATTTGGATGTATGTTTTGGGTCACTGTCATGCTGAAAGGTGAAATTCCTTTTCATCTTCAGCTTTCTAGCAGACACCTGAAGGTTTTGCACTAAAATTGACTGATATTTGTAGGTATTAATGATTCCCTCCACCTTGAAAAAAGCCCCAGTTCTGGCTGAAGAAAAGCAGCTCTAAAGCATGATGCTGCCACCACCATGCTTCACTGTGGGGATGGTGTTCTTTTGGTGATGTGCTTTTTTTTTTTTTTTTGGCACCAAACATACCTTTTGGAATTATGGAATTATTATAACCTTTGGAATTGGTCTCATCAGACCATAACACATTTTGCCACATGGTTTGGGGTGATTTAGTTGAGCTTTTTAGTTTTTTTTTTGTGAGAAAGGGCTTCTGTCTAGCCACCCTACCCCATAGCCCAGACATGTGAAGAATATGAGAGATTGTTGTCACATGCAGAGAGTAATCAGTACTCGTCAGATATTCCTGCAGCTCCTTTAATGTTGCTGTAGGTCTCTTGCAGCCTCCCTGGTAAGTTTTTGTCTTGCCCTTTTGTAAATTTTGGAGGGATGCCCTGTTCTTGGTCACTGTGGTGCTCCATTTTCTCCACTTGTTGATGATGGCCTTGATGGTGTTCCATGGTTTATCTAATGTTCTGGAAATTCTTTTATACCCCTCTCCTGATCAGAGCATGTGAGCAGAGCGGAGAGGGGAGCAAACATTACAGTTCAGTTGGAAACCAGATGGACAGGGATGTTTTGGCTCTGAAGTGCCATCTAGTGGATGCCATTTTTAATCCTTAAACTCATACTCGCATGTAATGTGAGCCTGTACTCTAGGAGGCGCTGTCACCAGTGATGCCGACTCTTCAGAGGAAAGTAGCTAGATGATGTCACAGGCTAATTTGCATATTAATTATTCATCATTGGCTTAGCAAATTTCAAATTAGGGTGCATGAAGAAAGAAGATTTTGACTTAAAACAGAATAGAATTTTCTTACAATAGAAAATAATGGATTATTTATTTCTTAACTAATAAGATCTGTTAAGCACAACACAGTCAGGCATTACACTCTGATGGTAAGTTGAGTGACCCTGCTCTCTCAGCTAGTATATCAGCAGAATTTTCACTAAAAGCATTTCTGAAGTGTTTTAGCATATTCTGGCTGATCCTCACGGGCCCCTCACATAGTATGTATATATAATTATTATTCATTTCATGTATAATAATATATAGGTATATCTACAGTATGTTTTCATAAAGTAACAAGTGTCAAATTTAATACATTTTCAGTTCAAAATTAGATTCAGTATACTGTCTGCTAATCACATTGCTTTAACATTGACAGTGACATTTTTGTACTTTGACTAACATTTCACATTACACATTAACATACACATTTAATTTTCCCATCCATGTTAAACTTGAAATAAAAGCCTGAGGTGCACAGTAAAATGTTCACACACTTTATTGCCAACATTACACTTAATTTGATTATTACTCTGAATTATCATTTGTTTATTTAAAGCAGTAATGCTGGGCACAATGCAAACCTTTGGCAATGCAACCCAGTCTTTGATGCAGCTCTAGCAGCTTATTTTGAGCGAACATATCTTTGTTCAACTGTGCTCAAGATAATATCATTAACCAACGTTTAGAGGTTACAGCAGAAATTCCAGCCCAAACAAACAACCCAAAAGTCATCCAAAAAATTTGGACATTGAAAAAAGGGACATATTTTTCTCAGCCTTTGTGTGGGGAAACAAGTATTTCACATGCATTTCTGATGTATGGACTTTATCTGGTCTATAATCCCTCTTTCCCTCTCTCAATCTTTGAAATATACCTTACAATAGAAATGGTTCAGGACATCGTAGACACACTGTCTGCACTTACACACTGTCTTGCATACGTTTATTAGATTTATTTCCAATTGTTTGCATTAAAATAAGATCCTGGCAGGTGCAAAAAAATTTTTTAAACTAGCCCAATCTGGCAACCCTGTCATTAACTGTCTGTTTACTGCTGTTCCACTAGAGTGAGCATGAGGCAGCATGATTCTTGCCCCAATAGGCCTCTATTAGTGCTTGTTGCAGTTACTCTTTTTGACCACTAGGTGCATAACAACTCTACAGAAGCTAAATGGAGCTGTGAACACGCTGCCCCATGATTGCAGAACATCTAGAAAGGTGAGCAAATCAATGGAACATCGGCTTATACCTGTCAAATAGAAACATTTTTAAAATTGTTTGTCACTCCGGGTAAGTAATTAGTACCTCAATGTAATTTATATTTGTTGAACAGCTGATATAAATGGTGGGGTTCTGCACCACCTGCCCCTATGGTCGAGCCACCACTGGTTTGGTTCAATGACTGTCTCCAAATCATTGAAATATTACATTTAGCCTGCTTTTCCCCCCCTGCATTTGCCTGCATTTCTTTATCGTCTGCCTTGCTGTTTTTCCACCGCTGGACTAGACGACATCCCCACTGCGACAACTAGGGACTGTATTATTTGACTATTCAATACAACTCCTTACATAAATTAAAAAACAACTTTAAGCAGTGTAATAAATGCTATCACCTAACAGAGTATACAGTTAAATCATTTCTGTTAGCTCTTCTTTTCCTACAAACGTCTTCTTCTACTTGCAGAGTTGGTTTTCGATGTTAATCGGTAGAATAGGTAAAAATCCATTAAAAACTTAACAACTTTAGTAGCTTTAATAATAAAATACTAAAAGTAATAATAATAAAAATAATAAACAGATTAAAAACAATAACTATGTTCATTTTCCTATAACAGCACATCATGTTTTATTCCTTATATAATACTCTATTTCTTAATTTAGTGTTCGACTAACATGACCAGAAAACTGAAGATGGAGACTGGATTATCAAGAACAGTCATCACGCCCCCAGTTTCAATCGTGGGGTAAAAAAAAAAAAAAATAAATCAGATCCAAATAAAAAATGTTATGTGATGACAGTGCTGCATCCCTCCTGGACAACTTCCATGGGGGAATTAAGAAGACATGGGTTACAGTTTAGGTTCAGATGCAGCTGTTTTATTTAGTGAAAATCACAATTTTACCACTTCAGACCGAAAGTGGAAGATTACGGAAAACTCCTAATAGTTATACAACTCATCACAGTTTTCAGTAGATCATGGACTCTGCTTACAACTTCACGTTTTCAAAGAAGTCACAGAAAAACCACAGCAGCTGCATTAAAGTTTAAATTATCAGTTATTTTAAGGAGTTTTTCAAAACAGTGTGGAAATAGTCTTCTTCTTCTCCTGGTATTTCAAACGGATACGCTGCATTTGGAAACCATGTTTTATGGGATCCATATATCTATACTGGTATGGCATTTCTACACTACACACTATTCTTGAATTTACGTTCCCACCCGCCTCAGTTGACCTGGATGACATCGTCCCACTCCCTGATGGGCCACACGCCGTTCTCCTGCACGTTGGGCGGCGAGCTCTTCCAGTCCCAGGCCTTGACCGGAACGTTCCAGTCCGGCCCGTAGTTTGCAGTCACGTAGTCCAAAGTCTCGCAGGGCACTCGGACCTTCAGCTCCAGCAGCTCTGTCCAGCACAGGCTGAACCGGGGGAAGACGTACCTGAGACGGAGACAGAGACACACTGGATTAAATGCTGCACTGTGGATTTGCACAGAACAACTAGGAGAGATCTGATTACACATGACTACCAGGATCATAGAATCTTGGCACACTGGTAGCACACTGGTTAAACTATTACAAATAATATATGTAAAATTACAAATCGTTTAATATCTTTTTCATACCCAGGAAATTAATAAAATCACAAAGGAACATCTGCACCAAAACCCTCATAAAAAGTCAGAATCTATGAATATGCATGATATGCAAATTATAAATAATATAACAACTTGAGCATGGTCTATTACATCTATCTTCCTAATGTGAAGATTAATGCCACTTCTAGTTCGGTCAATAATAATACAACACTTTACTTGAATTTCTTGCCGCTCTTTGCCTGTGTGCCTCCGTTCCAAACGATGTCGCCGTCCTCGTAGAAAAAAAAGATGTCCAGTTTTACATCCAGGCCTTGGAAGGAGAGCTCCAGACTGTCCTCTATCTGCATGTGAGGCAGATCAATGAAGTATCAGTCTGGACCAGGGGCAGTTCATAAGAGCTATAAGATGAGGTTCAACTTAGAAGCAAATAAAATGCATCATACAGCTGATTAGATCACAGCACTGATGAACTCTCGATACTGATTGGTGGAGAAGCCATTTTTATTGCCTATGTGGTGCACTTGTATAGGAATTATACAAGATGAAAGATAAAGATGAAACTTCCTAGTACTACATACAGAAACTAATACCAACGTTAAGGTTCCACAATCATAAATCATAAAATTAATATTTTTTATGGACACAGTTCATTTGTAAGGAGCAGTTATGCTCCCCTGGATGGATGTAACATTGTTCAGATTGAAATGATGAGCTTTGGTAATTTCCATACTGGTTGAGACCCACAATTTAGCCTAATTCAGATACTTCCTGATCTGTTCAGACCTCAGCATTTTAATTCAGCCGGAGCTCAAATACGTTTCCAGTCAGAGAATTGATCGGGATAGTCAGGTGACAGAAGTCTAAGATGCTGTACCTTTCCAAACTTATGTTTGAGGGAGAGTCCAGCCTTCTGAAATGCCTGTGTGATATCATGCCTGTAATCTTTGATCCAGATGCCCAGGTCCACATCTTTACTGTAGGGAATGATGTTACACTGCCGGAACCAACCTATGACACAAAAGGGATGAATATAATATTATACCTGCTGCAGTCTTGAATCTGATTGGTCAGAAGGTGATTCATTTTCTATTAAAGCAGCCCTCATAGCGAGGTATATAGTAAAGCACTTATTCTAATTTGTTATTGTTTCTATAGTAATTGCTAATTCACAGGGACTTCTATGAGGACATGTAATCAAAGTCTAATAACAAACATTAAAAAACTTGTTATTTAACAATGAAAAACATATAATTTTTGATATGGTGAAGTATTCTTCTGAGACATTTATGGAATGAGTCTCCAGTAACAGTCAGGTTTTTCACCATGGGAAAGTCTTCAGGACAGAGGTCTTTGTGCTTTCTGGGTTCTTGGCAAATGAAAAAAAGAGAGCTTGGCAAGGTGATAACTTGTTTCAGGCATTCCACAACATTAAATGTAACTACAAACAGATAAAAAACATGACATTCATTAATAAATAAAAGAATGTAAACATTGGCAAATTTGTGTGGTATAAGAGGAATAAAACACTATTGTTGGAAAATGATCAGCTTTAGGGTGGTAACAGTAACTCCGCTTTGTTCTGGGCCAAGCCACACACTACCTCGTTGCTGTTTATTTAACTATAATCCCCCCAGATATTTTATTAAGCATCTTCTGCATCTGTGCTCTCCACATGAGGTAAGCAAGATCGAGGCAAGATTATCTAGTGTCAGAAATATTACTGCTGTATATCAAAGAGAATTTACGTACATCATGTATTTTAATAATTAGAGATAATAACTACTCACCGAGACATGTACCACTGCTCAGCCAGAACGGAACCTCGATCCCACCGAGAACTCGAGCAGCGAGGTGGAGCAGACTCTTGGCCTTCATCCTGAAGTCCATGGCCTCTGGTGACGTATCATCTGGATACAGCTGGGAAGAGAGATGCTCATGATTTGAATGATTTGAAAATATATAGGAAACTGTGTGTGCAAAGTACATTTAGATACATTTTGATTGTCCCAAACAACTAAATATTAGTGCATCCATAAACAACAGAGTAAAATGTTATTAGTTTTTGCTAAAGTGAAATTAATATTAGTATAGTTTTGCTTTCCAAATAAAAACAGAAATCAGAAATATTAGCGAAATTAACCTGGTAAAAGGCCGCTGCCTCTCGATATCTGCACTCCAGGAAGCGGCTGTTGGAATGTTCGTTCTGGAAGCGAGAGAAGTTTTTGGGGATCCGTACGTCAAGCCCATCAAGAGTGGTCAGAATAAGATCAGGCCTGAAACAGGACACAAGTAAACAGAGAAGTATTTCAGCTTGTGTATCAAATTGCACAATTCAACTTTTTTTTTTCTTCTTCTTGTTTTTTTTCTTAAACAAAAAAAAAAAAAAAAAAAAAAACTCCCTAATCCTAAAAATCAGGCAAATTTGCTGTCTAATGTCCACTGGTTTTGCTATGTTTCTAACAAGTAATAGAAGTCTGTCTCACCCAAAGCCTCACCCAAAACACAAGTTTTCATATAATTGCTTTAAATGACATTATGAAACAGTTGGTGAAATTGTCGCAAAATCTTTGCTATTTTTCTTCCATTTTAATGCTCCATTAGTGCATTAGATTTTCTCCGTGGGGAAAATCTGAATTTGAGAACATATTAGTTATAGGATTCCTGTTTACAATATAACCATACATGGTCCAGGATTCCAGTCTCAAACACTGAGTACCTGTTGTAGGCCCCTGAGTATCGGCCGAACTCCAGGTCCCTGAAGGGAGCGAAGGTACGGTCCATGCTGCCTCGGAGCCTGAGCGGCCCGTGCCACAGGTAGTTGCCGCTTCGTTCGTACAGCACGACCACATGCACCAGGTGACCATTGAAGCCGAACAGCAGGTGCAGAGGTATGTCACGGCCTGTCAGGTCGTCCATGCTGACCAGCCTGGGGTCTTTCCCCCTGATCTCCATCAGCTCCAGGCCACGTTCCTCTGCAGCCTCAAGGAGGCCAGCCTGAGTGAGTGATGAATGAAGGGAGTTAGCACATTTACACTCTTCTAGTTAAGGGAAATACTATGGTAGACAAGTTTTCCAATTTGCTGATCACTTGCTTCCCTCATTGTTTGTTTTGTTGTACGTTTATTCACTAAATTCAGTTAGTAAATGTAAATGTCACCTAGAGATTTTAGAATTGTCTTTACTCATGCAATTCATGTTGAATCCTATTCAAATTGATTTATTTTTAATTTTTATTTGTTTATAAAAATGTGTATAGCTGTAGGTAAGAAATAAAAAAGAAAAAATCAACACCTTCTGACCAATCACAATCAAATGACCATGGTATTCGTTTTATTTAGCAAGTCAAAATTCCATAAGGAAGGTCTGCGATGTGTCTCCACATGCTACTAGTCTCATGCAGAGATGCATTGCTATGGCGCATGAAAAAGAAATTTAATTTAACAACACTGCTGTGTTTACAACAAGATGTTTTTCAAATGATTAGTTCACCAACGGAAATCCTTACATCATACTTCCAGAGGTTTCCGAGCAGGCCGAAGGTGACGAAGTCCCTGTGCGTGCACAGAAAGGTGCAGTGAGGCTCCTTGATCTGGCTGTCCTTCAGCAGAACGGCATCCTGGGAGAGCAGGCTCAGAGACACCGTGTCCACCAGAAACACAGGCAGGCTGAACTTATGGGCCAGGGCCAGAAACTTTTTCATTAAATGCTGTGATCAGTTCAAGATATGAACAGAGGTTAAATGCACAGGTGTAACCAACTGGAAACCATTTTATTTGCGACAGAAGAATTTGTACACTGGTGTAAATAAGCATTTTACATGGTGTTCTAGAAATAGTTTCTAGAAATAGAAAAAGAAGAAGAAAGCTAATAAAGCCTCTTGGAAATGTAAAACACTAAGTGTTCTCCAGTTCCTCTGGGGAAAGGTTCTGTGCAGAACCATATAACAGAGTGTTTTCCTATCAGAAGGGATTCAAAGTAGAATTCTTTTATACATCCAAAAACCCATCATTATCTAACGAATCCTTAAAAAACCCTTTTTCTAAAACTGAAGGTTAGTCAAATGCTTCAGCTAAAAATCACTCATTTTAAAGCTTTGCTTTAGTTTCAAAATTGGCTGATACTCAAGATTTCCGTATTGTATTGTATTGGAAAAGAAAAAGTGATGATGTACCACCTCTAATATAATGATTACATTATTATTCTAGTATTTTCACTCACCCATTGCGCCTCTTTCCCTGTTGGGTAACCTTTACCACTCGGCGCTTGAAGTCCATGCTGTGGAAAGAGCACTCATTAAAGAAACAATTCATTTAAAAATCAAATGAAGTTTCATTTTATAGTTTTGTACTGGAACTACAAGGCTAATGCAGCTATGAAATAAGGGAAGCTCATAGCTATGGGCTTAGAACTGTTTAAACTGTCAAAATCATAAAAAAATTAAACATACAAATAAACTATAATAATAATAATAAGAAGAAGAAGAAGAAGAAGAAGAAGCGGAAGAAGGAGAATAAGAAGAGTTAGTTCACAGGCACTTTGACTATTTTACATGTATATCTATATATATCTATATCTATCTATCTATCTATCTATATATATATATATATATATATATATATATATATATATATATATATATATATATGTATAATTAAAACTAATTAAATGTAAGACATATTGATATACAGTATATTCAAACAAACATAGTAAGACAAAGGCTACATTTATCTTGTAGGCCTCAATGCACAATTCCGACATTTTGACACAGATCTGATTTTTTGTCTATTTTCCTATACATTAGACCCATATCTGATCCACATGTTTACGTCATTCCTCTGGCCAGAATACATTCAGTGGAAAACAGCAACTTCTAACCAGTAGCATCACTGTGGCTGTAGAAACTCTGTTTCGTCCAGTGCTGTTATTTTGGTCTTTTGCCTCGCTGAATTTTGCATTAAAGCCTTAAATTTTCCATTGGCATTGTAACCCTGTATCCTCTCTCCATCACTGGCCCTGAGAAATGTCCTCAGAGATGGCCTGGTTTCTGCAGCTATCCTGAAGGTTTTTTTTAAACCTTATTTCACTGGACTCCATCGACTACCCTGCGAGTGTGTAACCTCATTTGAATGTGGTATATATCAGATGTGAAATAATCAGATCTGATTTGTTAACATGCAGACAGCGATATGTCAGAAGATGGATATGTCAGTGATGTTTTCTGACGTTTCAGTGTATTCTGTCGTGTTTGCACACCTTGCTAGCGTGCTGTCTGTAGTAATAGAGCTGAAACAGGAGGAATATGGAGCTGGCTGTGATGAGCAGCACCAGCACTGCAGTCTTGTTCACTCTGGCCATGAGTGAGTCTGGCTGTATGTGATCCTGACAGGCTGTGCCATAAGGCTGACTCCTTCACCATGCTTGGACACCCGGGCTGATGGCTGCATGGAGCTCTGAAAACACCACACACACACACACACACACACACAATAACATTAATATTCTCTTCTTTATGGTGGCTGAGAGTGTTTGACTTTCAATAGATCAGCTGTATCTTTGTATCCTGCCTCATCTGCATGAATTAAATCTCGTGCATTATGCTGCCAGTGGTATGATATTTTATAACACAGTCAGAAAATATTCCTTATTGTTTAACTGTACTATGTTTTAGATCTAAGCGCGTGCACATTAACGTTATTCACAGTTCCAGCACAAACAGTGCCAGTACTAACTAGCTAACACAACACTTATTCCTTAAAATAACAACGCCTTCAATATGAACTACTGGAAATATTCATCTGTTTAACACTCCACCAACTTACTCATGAGAAGCGCATGTAATATTACTGAGTATTATCCCTGGTTAGATAAATACCATCACACATTTCTAGCTCGCTATATCATAATTTCATTCTGCAGATTCCTGTTGTACCCAGTACACAGCCGGACGGCAAGTCGCGTAGGACAAACGCCCGAAACGCGTTTCGAAAACCAATTTCTATGGATAAATCCCGCACATGCATTTTAAAGGTGGTTAAAAAAAGTAATGGTTTTAGCCTTTAAATGAAAATTAATTTCTCCAGCTTATTACACCGTCTGAAATTTAACTGTAGCGCATGCTGCTCACACAACTGTCATAAACCTTATTTATTTTGCATGACAACAGACACATTTTTGTCATGTCTTAGACTACAATAAAAAATAATGTGATCTCTGTGCTTTCAAATATAACCCCAGTTTATTCGTTAAGTAAAATGCTATTGTTATTTGAGTAGATAAAATGAGTTAAATCTAATTCCAGTAAGAAGTTGCTTCCTTTATTTAAATTTTTTCTTTGTCGTCTTGCCACAAGATGGCGCCAGAATCAATTCTTGCCACAAGATAAAGGCAAAGCCATGTCTTTCCACAAGATGGCGCCAGAATCACGTCTTGCCACAAGATGGCGCCAGAATTTTCTTTAAATCCTCGTAGTCTCTATTCTCCCTATTCTATCATATACCTAACTATATTTACAATATTTTGTAGCTATGTTTATATATATATATATATATATATATATATATATATATATATATATATATATATATATATATATGTGTGTGTGTGTGTAATACTATACAAAATAGGAAACTATAACTAATACACTGGAAATGACTTTTTTTAAATATTAAAATTTACATATTACATAATTTGTATTTTATATCTTCTTGCTCAGTTCTGATCTCGAAATGGTGTATAAATCAAACTCTTGACATTCTCATAAACTAAAACATAGATTTGCTTTTAAAAAGTGAATAGGAAACATTTTAATTACTTATTTAATGACGGAAAATGCTCCTTAATTGTTTAAACCTTGGCAAACCATGTCTTCCTGGAGCTCACATTGGGCACACAAACATTGTCATGCTGGAACAGGTTTCAGCCTCTTAGTTCCAGTGAAGGGAAACTGTAATGCTACAGCATACAAAGATACATTACACACTTGTGTGCTTCTAGCTTTGTGGAAACAGTTTGCGGAAGAACCACACGTGGGCGTGATGGTCAGGTAACTCTTTGATGCTGAAGTGCTTGTGTGAAAATGATCATATAGTAACATTATTTAGGTGTTTAATAGATCATTAGACTACAAATTTTTTAAACTGTGTAGTGCTGTGACCTTCTGGGAATTGTCCCTGATGTATGTGGATACAATAACTTCTTATGAAAGTGTCCTACAGATTAAAACAGCTAGTTTGGCATGACTACAAGACAATTTTAGAAAATCAATAATTTACTGAATGGACAGAAATGACAGTTGCTGATATGCACATACAGTAAATAATAAGATCAACTCAGGAAAAAAAAAACATGAAATCAAAGAAAGAAAACAAATTTTCAACACAGCAGCACTAATGAAAGCTGTCTGATGCCTACGTCTAAAAGATGTGCTTTTGGTGAACAGGATTTAATCAGACCTTCGTACAAACAGTAGAATAACAGGAACCTAAATATATAGAAAGCAGCATTAAATGGTTTACATCGTGCAAACATTGTTCCATAGTCATATTCAACCTCATAACATACTGTAGTAAAAAAAACTACAGGCTTCATAGTTCAAACGGTAAAAGGATTTTGACAGTTCAAGGAAAAATACCTTTGCGCAGACACGAGGTAATGGTCACCCACGCTCACAGGCCGTACTCACACATACATAGACACTAAACTAAAAAAATGTACACAAGTCATGAAAAGTAATACGACAAATCAAAGCATAAAGGACAGAATCTGTCATACCAGGAGTAAAGTTGTGTCAGATATAAATCATTACAAAAACAAGAAAAACAAATTCAACCTAAAATTAGTAAGGGAAAAAAGTGCACTCAGCTAATCCCTGATAAAGCTGCTAGGATTTCTTATCAAAGAAGAAACAGAAAGACAGAGAAAGAGGCAGCTCTCCTTATCTTGGAGAAATCTAGGCTTGCCAGTGACAGATTTAATTTCCCATGATGCTTCACAGTATTCCAATGCTGGATGATGTATTCCCCAGGAAGCAGGAAGCAGGAAGTGGGGTCCAAGGTCATGGGCTGTTCATACAGGTTGCTCTTTGCTGCTGATTAGGGATGGATTACACAGGAAGCTAGTCCTAAATCAGCATGAAACAGAATTCATCGTTTCTGAGCTTAGATTACTGTGCCATGCTGTTCAGACTGCTGTTTGATCCCGCCAGCCCATTTTCAGCCTTCTGGAAGCTTCTAACCGCACTGGGAACCTGTAACCCAGTCGACAGGCTCAGGCCACCACACCACACCTGCAGAACACAGAAAGATGCAAGTCTGATTCAAAGGTTGTTATAGAGAATGAGGCATAACCTCTGTGCCTGTCAGCCCCAGTAAGGGAGGTGTAGTGTTTGTCAGGCTCATTGAGGGGGGTGTGGCCTCTGTGCCTATCATTCATATCGAAGAAGGCGTGGTCTCTGTGTCTGACAGGACTACTGAAGGAGTCATGGCCTCTGTGCCTGTCAGTCTCAGTGAAGAACGTGTGACCTTGGTCCCTGTCGGTCTGAGTAAAGTTTTGGTAAAGTATTGTACTGCACTTTTTTCTATTTAGTACTTTACCAAAACCTTTTTTTTTTTAATATTTGTACTTTATCTAGTCAAGTTTACAAAGTCTTGTTTCTTGTTCCATGATCCTGGAGGCTCGATTAATCGTCCTAATGTATACATGTACACTGTATGGCCAAAAGTCAGATGGCACGTGACCAAGTGGGTCAGATTTAATTTTAAACGGCTACATATAGTGCAAGCTCATGACACTCATCTCCAGTTTCAGCAGCTAACCACAATTAGCCATAGTTACGTTACAGCAACTTGAGTTACACTGTAATTACAAAGTGACATTATATTAGGTTATGAAAACTGTTGTCATTGGGCGAAACTGCATTACCACTAGAAGGGCAGGTGTTTGTAGATCATGTGACGTAACCCTCCAGCCGGCACTCACCATAAAGGCCGGCACAACAGGTTGAGTGAACTTCGTCTTGAACGAGTGAAGCAGCTGTTTGCTTTCCGCATTGTAAAACGACAGCTGACCTGAAATTGAAAGGACACAAAGGAGCTTTCAGATTAAGTGAAAAATATAATCTGTGGTCATTCTCCTGGAACAGGATATGAAAAGAACTACTGTACAAAGCAGGCAGGCTTGAAAAGGGCTTGTTAGTGTTCTTTTATTTGCACACTACTTCTAGAGAGTCAATGGATCTGCCTGACATTCGATCTACAGGTGTCCAATAGCCCTAGAAACGGTACATGAGGCAAGAGATACGATCTCCTGTTGCTCCAGGACTTTATTAGCAGAGAACTGGAGGTATTTCACGTAGATGAATTAATGGTTCATTTCATTCCAAATATCAAATGTTAACATTAAAGTGACTTTTTCAGACAATGTTTTTTTTCACTTCATTGAACTAGTAAAAGAATCTACATACTCACAATAAAGTGAATATTTTACCAGTATTGGTAATATATAGCATTAGGATTTGATGGTCAAATACAGTGTATTTAAAAAGTCTCCTGTTAAAATAGCAGGTTTTGTGTTGTAAAATATTAAACAAAGATAAATCATGTCAGACCTTTTCCATCTTTAATGTGATAAACCAACAACCAAATTCAAGTGAAAAACAAATAGAAACATTTTAGGGAAAAAGTAACAACAATCAGGTTGCACAAATGTGTGCCCACTGCTTAACTAATACTGTGTTAAAGAACCTTTTGCTTGGCAGTCTGTCAGTTTTTGGTTAAGAGTCTACCAACTTGATTTGGCAATTTTATTCCACTCTTCCTTTTTATATCCACTGTATGTTCTCCAAATAAGCACAAAATTTAAAGAAGTGGGTGTTCTGTCACGAAAGGCAATAGAGAAAATCCCACATTTGGTTCTCAAACCGGTGTCAATGTAACCACGTTTTTTAAAAGATTAAGTGACTGATGAAGTGAATTTGATTTTAAACGGAGTGTGACACTCTGTTAGCGTCTCAATAGATTCATTTGTACCTCCATCTAGGTCACAGTAAACTCCTATCCTCTCTGGTACTGCCACATCCAGACTCTTCGCCTTGTTGTTGTGTTTGGCAGCAAAGGAGTTCTGGAGCCAATTATTGACATGGATACACCAGGTGGTGTTGGTTTTGCCCAACTGATCGAACTTGCCCAGGTTCTTATAGGCTACACCGATGCTATAGGACTTGCAGTCTTTGAGGGCCTTCACCTCCCAGTAGTGCTGACCGGAGTCAATACTGGTGTCACCTGAGCACAGAAAAAGATGCACAATACACATAACAAATTATATCAATCACTATAATACAGTGTGTTTTAGGACTGGATTTGTTATGGAACGTCTGTGAAACATGTTATAAACAGTTGCTCCCTCACCAGTCTATTTTTTCTCTCTTTTGAAGTTATGAAGATAGAAAAAGCAGCTTGTTACTCATAATCTGCAAAGGGCAAAGCCTTCTGTCCTGAAGACTTTTCAGTTACAGCTTTACAGCTTTAACTCTGATTGTTCAATAGTGCTGACAGTGGAGACTCCTTTCAAAAATAAAGTTCTCCTTACAGAAAACTACACGCATTTTTAAAAAGTTTATGCGGAGTGTCCATCATATCAGTCCCTGTGTAAGCTTTTACTACAGAAACAATAATGTATTACAAACAGTGCTTTAACATAAACCTGTGATTTGCCTTGTAGCCGGGACTATAGAAAATTAAACACCTTCTGACCAATCAGGTGCTTATCAACACTGATAAGTGAGACATCTACAGTAAAATGTAAATAAGTACAGTTTTATAGGTACAGGTTCTATACCCAGTACTGTGTAGGACTCTCCAGTAAACCGATCTCTGCCTCCCCTCGGAGCTGGCGAGCGAGCAGTCGACCCTCTCTTCGGAGATGGAGTTCCACTTCTGTAACCATCAACAGAGCAAAAATACAGTCAGTCCATACAGGCAGCATAAAGTACGCACATCTGGCTAGGAATCATGGAAACACTAGCACTAACACACATGCTGATTCAGTCTCAAAGACACACGCAAACAGCCATGGCAGAGAAGAAGAAACACAGAAGCAGCAATGAAAAGAAATGGCAACAGCACATTCAGAAATGCCCACTTGTGTTAGTAAGAGCACTTCTATGGAAGAAGAGACGCAGGCATATGGCGCTTCAGGACAGGACAGCGATGGCTGATTAGAAAAAAAAGGCTAAAATGAAGCAACTAACACAGATGTTACAAGCAACAAAAGCAAAACCCTATTCAAAGCCTGATCCCAAAGGATGATCTGAACTTAAAGGAACAGACCAACATTTGTAACCTAATATCTATCCAACATGTACGTATGTGTAATTACCACAGAATACAGTGGATAAGTTATACCGTACTGACAAATGAATCGAAACTCTGTTTACTAGAAACTCACTTATAAAGAAAGCTTAAGGGCAGATATTATATTTACTGTATAATACTATATAACGAAAATTCAATGTTACAACTATAACACTAATTATAACACTCATAATATGAGACATACATGAAAAAATTGTTACTAATGCTGTTCTTATGGAGATTTAGTGACATTCAAACCAGTTATCCACATGTTCCCAAAGTACTGTGGTATCCATCAGACCCACACAAATATCCAGGTAAGGTGTAAACACACATTCATTCCTCTCATAGAGTAGCAGATGAATGCTAAAGATTTAGAGATGACTTTATAAATACCAAAAAGTTTCGCATAAATGTTTTTAACAAATGCCCTTAGACTTCTATTCTAACTGAGTTTGGTATGAAAAAAATGTTCTTTTTTCTCTTTTCTTTCTTCAGCACAGGGAAATGTGTCGAAATCCTTGTCTGTGGTAATAACACATAGCATGCAGCTGCGATGGATAGAGAACAGGTTAAAAAGATCAGAGTACTCCTTTAAGAACATGTGATAAACACCATCTTTACATTTTTGCAATATTCTTTAGTGACTGATGGTGATGTGGTGGAATCTACTGGACGTAGGTGTTGTGACAGTTTAACATGTGTACAAATTTCTTCTTAAGCAAACAGGATCATATTACTCTGTGTGCTACATAATGTTTGACATGAGGACGTGGTTAAGCCATTGTGAAATCCCGCAGGGAATTCTGGGCTGCTCTCTTTGTGGAGTGACAGATGCTAGAGCATGGTGGGTGTGTCCATTGTCTCGGTCACATGACTCACATGACAAAAGACAGCTCTATGACTGACATAAAGGAAACACCCTGAGTGTCATATGGAGCAGCAGTATCAGATCAATTATTAACTTATAATGTATTGGACTTATTATTTAATACTTATATACACAGCGCTGTTCAACTCTCAATTCTGATTGGTCAGAAGGTGTTCATTAATGTTTCCTAACAGCAGCTTTGATAGTAGTGCCGGCTGCAATCAGGCAAATCAGAGGTTTAGATCAATGCGCTCTTCTCTTTAGTAACAGCTAATTCACAAGGCTTTTATTTAACAAAGAACACCTAATCTATGATATGGTGACGTATTCTGTAATGCGTCTGTAAATGTTTGTTGAACATTTAAGGAAGGAGTCCCCAGTGTCAGTACATTTTAAAAGGAACTAACATGTTATGTGGATGCTCCACAACATTAAGTGTAACTGTAAATGGATAAAACATGCAATGTCTCATTCTTTAATTAATAAAAAATGTAATCCTTGGCAAACTGCAGTACTAAGAGGAATAAAGGAGAATAAAACACTTCCGGATGCGCCGGATGTCTTCTATTGCTTACTCATATACTTAATACCCTGTGATGGTTAGTGATGACACTAATGACATGTCATGAATCCTGTTTTCCATAACGGAATGACTGATGGGAAAACACGAATGAAGTCTTGATTTTTAATAGAGTGGTTACTCACCAAAGTTATAAAGATGTGAGCATGAAAAAGATTAACACGAGACGTTTACTGCTTTGGACGCAAAGAATCAGAAACACTGACTAATGTATATCGTGGTTATTATCTTGCCACCATTTCTTTTAAGAGAGAATAAAGTGTGAAGGAACACCCTAGAACCAGAAGAGAGAGTCAGTAATAAAAGCCAGTTATAGATGGAGGCATGACAGAAAACTGATCATGACTAATGGATTTGTTAATAATAACCATTTAATATATTTAAGGATATTCTCCATCTAGAAATGACCATCAGATTCAGCACACACATACACACACGCGTTACCAATTATCATTCTATGTAAACAGCAAACTAGCATGACGCACTTCTTATCCCAGCAACTCTGGGATTCAATGATCCAGAATAACAAAGTTAGCCAGCTAACCTTCCAAAATAATGGTTACTTATAATAATGGGCATGGTGGCTTAGTGGTTAGCATGTTTGCTATGTACCTAGGGGGTTGGGGGTTCGATTCTCGCCACTGCCCTGTGTGTGTGGAGTTTGCATGTTCTCCCCAAGCTTCCGGTTTCCTTCCCATGACATGCATTGTAGGCTGATGGGCATTTCCAAATTGACTAGTGTGTGTGTGAGATTGTGCCCTGTGATGGGTTGCCAGGGTTTACCTTGTGACCCTGTGTAGGATAAGTGGTACAGAGAATGGAATGTTATCTGGCTAACCCTGGAATCTTTTTTCTAAACCACTCCTCCCGTGAAGGTTATAAAGAGTGTCAGTTTCTGCCAACACCAAATCCCAAGAACAGCACGCTGGAAGAAGAAACTAGGGAGGCTAACAGTTGCAGCAAAGTTCTAAAAGGCCAAATCCCACAAGGCCAGAGACACACGGTCACCTTGTCATGTTCTTCAGATTAGTGAGGTGTGCACTGTTGGTGAAAAAAGGAAAGCGTGAATAAAAGAAAATGCCTGGGAGACTGCGCTGTTAAAGCTGAAAGGAAAAAATCAGGGCAAACACATGAAAACCTAACCAAGACACACAAATGTTACAGGAATAATAGCTGTGAAAATAGCTACAAAGTTCCTGACAGAGATCCCAGGAACAGCTGAGGATGAATAAATAAATGAATAAATCTTAATAAATGATAAACTTTAATAAATTATGATCTCATTTTCCCACCATTATGAGAACCAGCAGAGGCTTTTACAAATCCATAAACTCAAGACTGTAATTATTATCTAATTCAGTATGCATTAAACCTGGATTATGACTACAGATAATATTCATTTCTGATTGGCTGGCAGGAGTCAGTTCAAATTTAATGCTCCTGAGTCATGTTGGACAATAAGCATCAATAAGGGTTATATTTACTCCTCATTATTGCCTTTTACACCACTTAATGACAATAAGACAAACAAATGACACTGATTTATGTTGATTTATGTTGAAAGCAATTATTTACAGACTATAGAGTTGAAATGTTTTAAGTGAATGTGACAACAACGGAGCAAGAAAACAGCCTTTTAGATGTAACCATAACAGCAACTTTATATGTTGGGGACTAAAAAGTTAGCTAAATAAAATGCTAATACGTTTTCTGTTAGTATATCATTTAGTTATAAGAAAGCAAAATATATACAAAGCCCAATTTTTGTGGTATAAGCAAAATGACCTGTGCTGCAACTATGCCAAAGATATATCATGATATTTGAAGACATACGATACGCGATATATTATAATATATATCAATTCTATCAATACATATCAATTCAATATTTTTTTTACATTTAAAACAATAAAAAACATTACCATCAAATCAGCTACTTTCAGAGTTTGTAACTGTTGTTTAAAAGCATCAAAAACAAATATTAAAAGAGATCACGGTACCCACAATGTCTCAGGAAAGTGTATTGTGGCATAATTTATCACCAAATCAATATTGTATCACCATATTGCCCAGCCCAAGTGGCAACTGTAGGAAATCAAGCGAATGAAAGTAAATTTCACTTATTATTAGAAGATGATTTTGGAATCAGTATAAAACATTACAACCATTAACTACCCAACTGTCCATCTAATTCAACCATGATTTCCACATAAACAGCACTTGTTTAGGAGTGTACATATAAAATATTAGCCTAGGAATATCGACAGTGATGTGATAGTGATGCATGGGAATATGAGCACATACCTGCCCTTGTTCTCCTTCCCTTTGACCTTACTGTCAAGGCCTTTGCCTCCCTGTGGGTCCCACTCCACACTGCTGTCCTCCACCTTCAGGTTCAGGTGTGAGGACGACGAGTCAAAGATGAAGTTGAGCGCTGCACAAGAGAAATGTTATTAATACTGTATGTTTATATATATATATATATATATATATATATATATATATATATATATATATATATATACACACACTGTGTTATGACAGCTGATTGTATAGGTATCACTCATAAAATGTACATCCTGATTCATGATCAGCAATCTGCTGTGTAAAAGATACATTTAAAGCAGCTTGTGATTTGATGATTTACAGCTGATTCGATGCAATTCAATGCAGTGTGATGTAATACAGTTTGATTTTAATCAAAAAATAAAGTTTTAGCTCCTTTGCTGTGACTGACAAGCACAGAGAACACACCTCCTTCTTATCTAATGCTTCTTATCTAATGCTTTTACCTAACAGATGTTAGTTTGATTGCTTAAAAAGTTTTTTTTTTATATTATTGTCTTTACCTTTGGTTTCCAGTGTCACAGGATCAGAATAATCTCCAGCTGCTGCTTTGTTACACGCTCGAACCCGGAAGTTCATGAACTTGGAATCAAACTTTAACCCTGAAAATAAAACTCAGTGAGTCCATTTTATCAGCTTCTTAGTATAAAGCAATAGTACAATATACAATGACCTCCAGAATTATTGGCACCCTTCATAAAAATGAGCAAAAATTAATATACACAGTACGTTAAAAAGAATAACACGTGCAATAAGTAGTATTTAATAAGGGATACTGCATACTATTTTTCAAACAGCAAAAAAAAAAAAAGGAGTTAAATTTCTTCTACAAAACACTGACTTCAAAATTATCAGCATCCTTGCAATTAATGTTTTGTAACAGCACTCTGACCATAGTACCTTACTATAATGACTTACAAGGTTGTACAGGTTTTTAAAATGATCTTAGTCCACTCTTTCACACAGGGCATTTTACGCCTAGGTTATTTATACATCTCTCCAATTGTTTGGGTGGAAATTTTGAATTATTCTGTGTAATGTTTATTTTATACAATCGTATTTGCTGAAGGGTGCCAATAATTCTGGAGGGCACCATGTGTGTGTGTGTGTGTGTCACATGCCATGTGTCCTGTGTCTGTACCCGTCAGTGTGTACTCTGTGCTCTTAATGTTGTCCACAATCTCCCAGTGGTGCTCATCCTTGACCCGAGGCAGACCCTCGTGGTTGGTTTTTCTGTATTCGAGGATGTAGTGGTCAATCTTGCTGTCCTCCACCGGCATCCTCCAGATGACAGTCACTGCATTGTCCATCACCACACACTCCTGGACATCAATTTCTGGAGCTCTGGGGACTGAAAGACAAAAGTGAATTTGTCATGTATTATACACATACTACAAATCTTTATTGTGGGTAAGGCATCTTTGAAAATATATATATATATATATATATATATATATATATATATATATATATATATATATATTTGTGTGTGTATGTGCATATGTCAATATAATATCAATGTGAAAAATGATGTCACAATACACTTTTCTAACTTTTTTTAATTACAATGACAAACACTGATTTAATATTAAAACTTTTAATATTAAAAAATTTTAACTGTAGATTTTTTCCCTTCCTTTTAAAATTTAAGTAATTTTGCTTTGTAATGTGCTTGAATAAAAAAAAAAATTTTTTTTAATTGTTATGTAATTGTTATAAACTGCAACACTACTATTATGCTGGCACTTATGTCATGATACATATTGTGTATAAGAAAAAGTATTGTGAGATGATATTTTTGTCATATCACAGCCACCCATGACGACACTTTATAGTAGAACATTTATCTAGAAGACTTGTACATAGAACACACTTTTAAGGAAAGATTATTGAATTCAAGTGGTGAATGTTTTGTACTTTAAGGAAATGCCATTACAAATGCATTTGATGTAAACAATAGTGCCAGAATACATTGCTGACATTAGCTAACTTAACCAACAGTGTTTGCCGTGCTACGTGTATTTTTTCCATTTGTGTCATTTAAATGTACAACTCAATAACAATTACAACTTTGCATACTGCCTTTCTACCGCCATCATTGGCAGCATGTTGGTTCTGTCCATTATATGCTGTCCATCTGTTCGAAGGTGCATGCTGGGAAAGGTTTTTGAAAAAAAAAACCCCAACAACTGCATATTACATTTTTCCTGCAAATATATACGATATGTAGTGTTCAGATTCATGTATCAGATGGTTATGTATACTTGTCTAGAATAGTACATAAGATGTGATTTAAGACAGAGAGCATTTCCAGCGCTTCATTATGCGGGGAGAAGAGGAGGAAACCCTTTCTGTGACAGATGCCTGATTTACATGACACTGCAGATGGGTGCAGGTGGCTTGCGTGTCATTGACTCGGTGAATTAAGAGCCAGCTATTGAAGACATGTGAACTCACGACTGTGCCCACAAACAACCTCTGAAGATCACAAGCAGACAACCTGAAATTTTAGCTAAAAATCATCTACAAACTGTATACCTTTTATGTACAGTTATCATTATAAAAACTATCTTGCCTATATACATATAGTGTAGAGTCACACTTGTACCTCCCACATTCTGTAGCTTTTTTTTTTAATCAAAAATATGTATTCAAGCTTAAACTGTCTCCAAACCACCTAATGAGGTCCAGTAAGAATAGCTTACTGTGATAATAAGCTCATCCCAATTCTCCATGCTTGCCCATGTTTAGTTCTGCTTGAGATGTAAAGCAGTCTAGAAGCATGTCAATCAAGCATGCTTATAAGAATATTAGGCCACACCCACCCACACTGGATCAATTTGATCATATCTTTGGTCTATCTCTATCTCTATACAACATACAGTGGTAATATTAGAAACTACATTCTGTAAAATAAAGAGACAAAAGAAGTTTTTACTATAGCAGAAATATAGTTATTATATGTCACAAAAGGACAGGAGCCCATGTATCTATGATTCATATCAGCACGCAGCTTATACAGAGTTAGCCAGAGAGAAGAAAGGAGGTGATCGTCAATTCTTTTGTGCCGGGGTGTGTCATATCCCGGGCTGACTAAACCCTGGAGAGAAAATCTTGCTCCAGTTTGTCATGGTGATAGATATTCAATCAAAAGAATGTTTGAAAGTAGTCTAGCGGGACTGCTGGACACAGCTGTTCCCGCCTATGTCCATAGCACCTCCTGGTTTACTTAGTGGAGCCATCGATTAGCTGTAGTGTATCCTCTATCCACTGTTACTGGTGTATCTGAAACTAATCTCAAGCTATTGGGTCAAGCAGCAATGATTAGAAGGCAACTGATCAATGAAAAAGGTTACTAAAGTCAAAATCTGCTTAAAGATTTCAAGGAGGGAGATGATAGGAAGTGTCCTTTCTTTCCTAAAAATCATGCCTTTCACAATGCACAACATAAATAATGGAAGATATATGAGCTCAGCTTCTGCACTTGAGAGCCACTTCGAGCTGCAACTCAACTCCTCCAAGACCCGTGCGTCAGTTTCACGTTTCACATGTGCACAAAAAAGGCTGAGATCAAGCCAGATCGCTGAGTCTCAAAGTGGCTCCGGGTTAATAAAACTGAGGAAAAGCCTTGACTGGCCTTCTGAGTGAATGCAAGAGAGATTCCTGAAGACATCAGAGATCATAAATGTTTCAGTGAGCAACAGAACAGGCTCCGTGCAAGACAGTGAAGCAAAATCACTGAGCTAAACTAATTGAGTTGTCAGAACAGTACACCATGTATGGTGAATGTTATACTGGCATGCTATTTAGTACAGCAATATGCTGAAAAAATTTGGGGCAATTTTTGCCTGAACTAACTTCAAAAATCAATATAGAGAAGATCCATTGTTGCTCTTCTTTTAGACGGTCATGTCTAAAGAGCTTCAGTGCTGCACGTATACAAGAGCATTAGATTACCACTGCTAGGAAAAGCGTTAAAGCGGGTTCAACACTAATGCCAAAGCTCTTCCATGCTGTCACAGCAACACGTGGAGCTTAAATAATCCTTCTTGTATGGACTAAATTGGCTCAAATAGACTGTTTTCTTGTATTTACCATTGATTTTACTGTGTTTGGAGGTTGAATAAATGAAAGAGTGTTCCATAATGTAGTTTAGTCTAAGTTACAGGAGACAGTGGTGAGTGTAGTGTTATTTTTAGATGTATGTGCTGTGCCAGGCTTTGGGGCAACTGTGGATCTGAAAGGCTCTGAGCCTCACGGGTGCTTACTCAGAAACGCTACTGATGAGGAGAGTCATCGTCAGATTGCCCTTCTCTCTCTCTCTCTGTCTCTCTCTCTGTCTCTCTCTCTCACACACACACATACATTACAGTGCAAGACAACATGGACAAAAATATAAGCTAACACACTCCTCCATGACCCAGGAGTCAGTTTCACATTTGTACAAATGGCATTACTGACAGCGCGTGTTCTAATTTATTTACACAGCTTACACAATGCTAAACTAGTAGCTATAAGCTTTAAATACTTGTTAGCAACATAGCAAACTTCAAATACCAAAAATATCTTGGCTGATCAACAAATTGTGCACATTTAATTTTTAGCTGAAATTTTTATTTAACCCCAAGGACTCAATATATAGACGATTTACTGTTCATCATCTTACTAATGCACAATTCTTCCTGCTCGGCGTTTGTCATTTCTGACAGCTTCGTACAGCACAGGAATAACCCGAGGAGAAAGTCGGCGTCCTGTGCACAAACCCGCAGCTAATGCTGTCACAACGTGCAGTGTGCAATGTGATTTTACATTCAGCCATTGTGCAATGCACATAAACCTGATTCTGCTTCACACAGAATTAAAAATGCTGTAACTCTGCTGCTGATGAAGCTCTAGGGATTACAATACCATGTACTAACTTGCTACTTTCTGGAGCTCTGTTGTGTTTTTTAGCCAGCGTTGTCCCTAGTGGGCCATACAACAGACTGACATTACATCAAATGTCCCAAGTGTAAGTGGATACATGGTGGTGGCAGCAGAAGAGCGAGAGCAAGACGGCTCAAATATCACTCCCAACAAACGTTTAATAAAACAGCCTCCATCCTGGAGTGTTAAGTCACTGACACCACACAACATGCTTCCTCTCCAGTTTTCATTTTTATGAACTGGAGAGGAAAACATTTAGGAATGTCATTATGTTACACTAGACA